>NC_143253.1:129381127-129531484 GCF_984573655.1 Nuphar pumila
TCTCGGCGAGGGAAAAATCTAATTTTCAAAAATCTAGTTTTATCAAAAAACTGTGTATATATATTATCATACAAGGCATTATAATATTTATGTGTGTATGTAGTAAAAATATAAATAATATAAAAATACTGCAAATATCAATTTTCTCATTGTGTTTATAATGGGTTAACATCATGTTAAAGTACGATATTTTCAATTTAGAATTTTAAATATAGTGTTATTTTCAGTAAAATTAGCCAGCCATTCAAAATTAGTATCTCGCTGAAACCATGATGTTCTCAAAATCATCAGTTGTTTCTGGGTCTAGGGAAAGCCATGCCCATGTATCCACACGCTTCTGTTTTTTTTTATGCAAAATTGAATCCATCAATTGTAAATTTCTATTATAAAAAAAAAAGATAATTAATTTTCAATTTTCAAAAGCAGAGGCTGTACAGATTGGATGCAAGGAAGTTTGTGGTGGCAAATGTGGGGCCCATAGGCTGCATCCCTTACCAGAAGACCATCAATGGGTTGGGCGAGCACGAGTGCGTGGACCTGCCCAACCAGCTGGCCCTCCAGTACAACGCTAAACTCAAGGATTTGCTGGCCCAGCTCAACGACAACCTTCCCGGCGCCACCTTCTGCCTGGCTAACGTCTATGACCTCGTCATGGAGCTCATCTCCAACTATCCCAAATATGGTTCCTCTCTCTCTCTCTCTCTTTCTCTGAGGAGGTTTTTTTTTACTAGTGTAAGAAATATGCTTTGAGAAATTGAAAAAATATAAATTTAATTATTAATCACACTAATTACGTCCGGCTGAGCCAGCATGACTAGGTCTATGATCTTGAGAAAGGTACATATCCAACTAAAACCCATCTATTTCATAAGCTTTACAATCCTAGATTAGTTAATAAGACCAACAGTATATTCTAATTGTTGGAGGGAAAATTAGGAAATTTTTGTATTGATAAGTTACTATTAATTAATTGCAGTTGATTTTTAAAAAGTAAAAAGTTTCAAATGTCAGGAGCAATTTTTAATTATACAAAAATGTTTTCTTTTTTGCTTTGTTCATATTGCAATGTAGCTTATCATATTTATCTCAATGATATAGGTCTAATATTCTGATGCAGGGTTTCAGACAGCAAGCAAGGCTTGCTGTGGCTCTGGTGGACGGTTTCTAGGCATCATCCCTTGCGGACAAACATCTTCCCTATGTGATGATCGATCCAAAAATGTCTTCTGGGATCCTTACCATCCAAGCGAGGCCGCCAACCTCGTGATCGTGAAGGAACTCGTCCATGGCGACCGATACATTTCGCCGATAAATCTCTACACTCTGTGGCATTTGTAACACAATTGACATATCACTCACTATTGTGGTTGGGTTGTTGTTGAGGGTTGTTCTGGTTGTGTTCTGGTTTTTGTGATCAAGAAGGTGATTAATTAAGTGATGACAAATCGATGGATGGAAGGCCAGTGTTGTGATGCCAACTATCTTTCTGTAGTGAATTTCTACCTCTATCATGTTTTCACTTGTCCCCCCCCTTGATGTCGATGTGTTTATCTCTTATTTATACATTTTGTATTTTGATTATTTGTGTTTGAAAAAATGCTTAATAAGAAAATGCTCCAACTGTTTTGTGGCATGCGCGTGTGCGCACACATGCGTGAATGTTGTTTGGAATTCGTAGGAAAACAGATTCCGTAATTGGCCGAGTACCTGGCAAAGACAAAATAACTTTCAGCATCCATAAAACCTTTCTCTTCGAAACCCCTCCCCCAAAAGGGCGTTTGTTTCATGCCCTTTTCTATGAAAGAATCTCTTTTTTTTCGGAAAACAAACAGAAAAACATATGTTGGAACCCATATAATAAACAAAAAATGATCATATTGAATGACAAAAATGATGCATTTTCTGAAATGCCTTACATTTTTTTTAAATTCACTCAATGTTCAAATTCGCAAATTTTTTTGTTGTAAAAAGATTTTTTTACCTTTAGCACAAGCAAATTTTTCTAGACATGAAAACTTTATCCTAAGTATCCAAATATACAAATTTTCTCTTAATTATATAAATTTTCTCTTAAATATGAGAATATATAAATTCCTTCTTAAATATGTGAATTTCTTCAAAAAGGCTTTAGCGGCACTTTTAAACCATCATTAGCGACGCTTTTGAAGCACTGATAAAAGTTTTTCTTTACCTTAGAGACAATTTTACAAATACCAGGCATGAGACCCTTTGCATGACATGCCTTGACATTCACAAATACAATACTACATTCGCAACCATGAATTGTTGTAAAGGTCTTCAAAATGTGCAAACACTTTTTACTAGAATAACATAAGAGGCATAGACAGAGAACATTCCCAAATGTGAGTATTTAGTTATAAAAGGTGTGCACATTTTGAAAACCTTTGCAACTCATGATTGTAAATGTCTCCAAAATATGAGAGCCACCTTTTAATAAAATTGCATAAGGGGCACATGGACATTCGCAAACGTGAGATAGAAAATTTGCATATTTAAGAGAAAATTCATATATTTAGATATTTGAGGGGAAGTTCACATATATTAAGGAAATTCGCTTGTACAAAATATAAAAAAGGTCTTTTTACAGCAAAAAAATTACACAATTGATCATTTTTAGTATAATAAATGCCAAAAAACAACTTTAGTGTCAAAATTGGTTCATACCTCTCCCTTGTCGGGAAGCACTTTCCCTCCCATGTGGCCGTTTCAAAGGAAAAGGACTTTCCACGAGTGGGAGAATGTAACCTGGACGAATAACTTTGCAAGGATATTTTGTCATTCTTGAGGGAAGGTTAGGCTGGTATTTTTCGGGTCTGGATCATTAATTGGTGATTTGAGGTGAAGGGTACCAAGTTTTGTAGTTTGTTGCACCGGCTTCGTTTCCTTTTCCGTTGGAGGAAGGCTTGCTGTGTCGTATTGAAAATTCTATGGGAATTGAGAGATGGGGCTTTTGGGTAGGGGTGCTAATGGGTTGGGTTTGGCCGGGACCCGACCAGTATCAGACACGAGTGGGGTTTGGTGATAAATAAGAAGGTTTCAATAGAATTCAGGTTGGACCCAAAGGGTTCGATTAATTATGGAGCAGGGTATAGTTTGTGAACTCTCATATCAGACAAGGGCCCTACACGAGTTCCTACTAAGATTCACAATTTTTCAATGTAAAAAAAGGATACAAAATATAAATTTACTGGGTGTGATTCCGGTCTGGTTCATGTAATCCTTATAAGTTTCAGGTATGGTTTCTTTTATGGTATCTGGGTCCAGTTCCACCTAGGTCCGAACCAAACCCGACCTGTTGACACCCCTACTTCTGGGAATTGGATGGCTTGGTACTAGGGCTGTTAAAAGATCGGATACCCAACCCATTCCATGAACCAGTCTAGTTTAAAGGTGATCAAAAGCAGCGGCACATTGCATTTGTGCAAAGTGATTGCACCTGATCCCAATTCTTATCATTATGGGGTGAGGTCAATTAGGTTTCAATCTTGATGGATTTGTCATAACAAAAAAAAAAAAAACAACAGGGCTCCACTTGTGTTGGGAGGTTGCAAGTTCAAATCCCAATTCTCTGACAAAAATTTCAAATGTGGGGTGGGGTGGGGTGGGGTGGGGTGGAGGAATTGAACCCAATATCTGGGTGGTTAGGCCGAACTATCATAACGGAAGGGCCTCATGTTCGAATCCCGCACCGGATTGCCCATTAAAAAAGAAAAAGAAAAAGATTTGGTTCTTATTTCAATATCATTTTCAAGGTTTTTATTTGAAATAACTCAACAGAGATGCAATTTTTCAGACCATTGGTAACTTTCTCATTGCGTGGGCCTATGGCCTTTGAAATTCAAAATGCTGGTTTTTGTTGGCTTAAAGAAGGGAAAGAGATAAACACGCTGGTCATCATTTGAAATTTCAAATACCCGCTACTTTATATAGCCGTTAGCTTCAAACTCCCTAGAAGCCTTCAAGGCATTTTGAAATTTGAAATGTTTGCTTTTCATGGGTTTGAACTTTGAAAAAGTTTTATCAAGTCATTGCAAATGCAAAGTGAGAAATAATGATTGTTTTTCTTTTATCATTTTGAATGAATTTGTTAATTCGCTTGGATATGAATCCATTTCATTTTTTAAGATCGAACTGGATCCATTTCATAACTTCAACTTTTGTCACTCTTTTGAATACCCTTAGAGAATACAGATTGTAGTATTGTAGCACCCCCTGTATGGACTGGGTTTGGGTTCCATGTACAGCCTGAAACTAGTGGTGTCAATGGGTCGGGTTTGATCCAGGCTCAACCTGTACCAAACCCTATAGGATCAAGGTTTTGGGAAAGGCCTGTAGGATCAAGGTTTGGTGACAAAGAAGGAGGTCCAATTAAAATCTGGGTCAGATCTAAAGTGTCCGACTAATATATGGAGTTGTGTATAGTTTGTGAAATTTCATACCAGACCACGGCCCAACTGGTGTTCTGATTAAGATACTTTGCTTTTCAATGTAAAAAATATTATTTTACCGGGAACCTGGTCTGGTTCATGTAATCCTTATAGGACTCAGGTGTGGTTTCTTACGGTGGGTCCTGTTGGACCCGGGTCTAGACCCGGTACCATCGTCTCAAAACAAATCCGGGTATGGTCTCACCTGAGACTAAACCAGATCCGACCCGTTGACACCCGCGCTTGAAACCCAATAAACCTGGATATGGTCAGGCCTAATCAAGGGTTTTGGTCGGAAAGAATAATAGCAAGGGTTCTTTCGTTAGGCCCAAACCCCTGAAGGACCCAAGGCTCGGTTTTGACATGATAGGTGTAGGATTAGGTTGTCGGCAGGTTAGGGTTGAGCCCTTGTTTGTCAGGTTCTAGTGTGCATCTGGTGGGGTGGGTTCGGGCCAGCCCATTGCCTTCCCCAATTTCGAAAGTATTGTGGCATCCAATGATTTGAATAGAGTGCCTTGCAAGATAAGAGCTGTCAATGCACGTCTCTTATGGTGGGACGTTGCAAGTTCAAAACCCAATAGTAGGTTGAATAATTACTGGTGGGGGTCTGCGGCGTCTGCCTAACCCCAGCCTGATTTTCAAAAAAAAAAAAGGGTGGGTTTAACCATTCAAAAATCATATTTTTATTTTCAAAAATCCTATGCAACCTCACAATCAAAACAGCAAGCCCACCTAACACCAATTCTCGCTATGGGCGTGGAGCAGATTGGGCGGTGTGGAAGGTGGCCAGATTGATTTGACAGATCAGCGTTGTGCCCAAGACTGGTAATACTGTCAGCCGTTGCTTACGTTTCAGGTGGGTCCCCACAAAAAAAAAAAAAAAATTTTTTTTTGAGGACCACGACGAATAAACTTTTTAAAACAAAAAACCGTGGCCATTAGATTCTGTTCATCAAGCGCCCCAGAGAGAACGTTAGGAAGACGTCGCCTTCACCAACTCACGAGCCGCAGGATCTGATTGGGACTGGGATCACCAAACGAGGAGGGACACGTGTCAGCTGCAAACGGTGGAGTTAACATCTCCGCAACCGGCCTGAAGAAGCTCACGCTGACCGAGACGTACGTCCGCCACCGATCATCTTCCTCCCTCTCTGTTTAGACTCCGTGGGTGACGTACAGTAGTACCACAGAGCAGCAGAGCAAGAGATGGCCGTTCATCTAGCGATGAACGGAAATAATCGGCGTCTTCAAAAGTCTGTCGACCGATCGATGGCGTTGTAGATGAACGGCATCTTAACCGTAGGAAATGGACTGTAAAAAAAAAAAAAAAAAGCCATTCGATTTGCATTTTAAAAGGCAACAAAACCACGTGGCATTCATCAAAAATGCAAACAGACGGCCACGATGTCGGCATGAGCAAAAACGCTCATGTTCAGCATAACCTGATCTGCTTCCTTCAGTACCACCCTTGACCTGATCCGCTCTCACAGTACAATAGAAACAAGAAAGAAAATAGTCACGAACTCTACAGAAGCAGATGCTTTGTCCCATTCTTAAAATAGTTAAAATCATACCCGTTTCACATGAAACTAACTGTACTAAAACCAAAAAAAAGTTATAAAAGACTATTTTTTTCGGAGGAGATTTTCAGTTAAATGGTTTTGTGACTAATACTATGATCGCCATGTTGTCATAAACAATATTTTCAACTATGACTAATCAAAACATAAAAAATGGATTTTATATAATAAGGTTCGTGGAAACGGATCCAAAACCGTTCCAGTATCTGAATGTGTGATTCAATCCAATCCGACACGTAAGCGTCCTGGTCAGGTTGGGACCACACGGGAGAGAGTTGGGGCGAATCAGATGCGGTGACTTCACATGAGAGGCTGTCCGCCCGACATAATGATTCTGTCGGTACATGCTCTCTGGCATTGACGGTTAGATGTTCCGGTTCCACCGCTTCACGCGTACACGCCGAGTCGAATCCCCTCATCTGGCTCGGCTTCTGATGCCGGTAGCTCGCCACATGGTGCCCTCTAAATTATAAAAATACCCCTAACTCTTCCTCTATTGTCATATCTGTCCCTAATTCTCTTCTCTTGCGTACTTGGAAATGCGGTTTCAGACATGGATTTCTGATATTTCAAATATGTTCTTGACTTGAGACAAGGGAGTTTTTTCGAAGTGTTTCTCATAAAATCTGATATTTCAAATATGTTCAACATAGTCGCTTTAGTAGAAAGTGACACTTTTATTGTGTGTTTTTCGACGAAAAAGAATCATTTTATATATAAATGGGTCGCTTACTCCAGGGAGTTGTTGGTCAATGTGCAGAAAAAGAAGGGTACGTCAAGCTGCTCAGCTGATCTATAGCTCAGAGTCAGACCCTACTCCCCACTCTTCTTAAACATCACCACCAACTCTAGAGAGAGAAACATCCACCCATCTACTCCACCGATTCACACATACACAGGCTGGCCTAGTCGAGAGAGAGAGAGATGGGAGAGGTAGAAACGCACGTCACACTGCCTCTGTTCAGTCCAGGTGAGGGTGACAAGACGCAGAGGCCGTCCGGCGAGCGACGGCCGGCGAAGCCGCAAACGGCGCTGGAGGATGAGACCCAGAGGTGCCCGCGCTGTGACTCCACTAACACCAAGTTCTCCTACTACAACAACTACAACCTCTCGCAGCCGCGCCACTTCTGCAAGTCGTGCCGGCGCTATTGGACCCTCGGCGGCTCCCTGAGGAACATTCCGGTGGGCGGAGGCAGCCGGAAAAGCTCGACACGAGCGAAGGTGAAGCCCTCTTCCCGGACGCACGAGCCGAAACAGCCGCCTGCACGGCAGCCCAAGCCGGAGCCCGCCGAGGAGATCGCCGGAGAGCACGAATTCCCGACGATGGGATCGGCCGTTTCCGATGATCTCGGTGGCGACCGGCTTCTCGACGTCACCGGCACCTTCAGCTCGCTTCTCGCGTCCGGTGGGTGCTTCGGGGAGCCGTTCGGCGGGCTCGGGTGGCCGTCCGACCTGGTTGGCGCGTGCGGTATGGGGTTCGATGAGATGGGTATCGGGAAATCCGGGTGGGGCGTGCCGGAATCCGGCGATGGAGCGTTCTGGCAGGGCGTTGGAGGCGAGGGGCTTGACGACGAGTATTGGGGAGTGAACGGAATGTCGGATTTGGCGATTCCGGCGCCTGGAAAGAGCTTCCGGTGAGGAAATTCCGACGGGTGTGTGGAGAAACTCTGGAACTACTTTTTTGGGTGCCTTGTTCTTCACCCTCTTTCTTGTTTACATGATGATGGTGGTTTCGATTTTTTTTTTTTGTAGAGGGGATTTATACGTAGGGATTATTGTTCCGAAAGGAGATGGGATTTTGGGGTACAGAAAAAAAGGGAAAATGTGTCTGGTTTTTGGTGGTTTCATTTCTTAGTCTTCTAATTAAACATACTGTAAAATCTTCTTCTTCTTCTTCTTCTTCTTCTTCGTTGGAGAAGCTTTTGAAGGTAAGTGTGATGATGTATGGGATCTTCTTTGCGAATTTGATTCAGTCTATTCGTTCTCTTCTGTGGTGGTTTTTATTTTTTCCCCTTCTTTTTAGGATAAAATGAGAAATGGTGACTTTTGAATCACGGTGACACGGTAAAAGGACACCGTACATGTTATTCTTGAGTCATATTTGCTTAAGAACAGTATATGAGTAGACACGACACGAGTGTCTCTGTGACGGCATGCCTGATGCAAATGTGGAGTTTTTCGCTTTGAGGCCTGTCACGGCCAAGATAGCTTGGTTAGTTGGGGGCATGGGCCCTATATCCAGGCCAAGTGGGTCCATGCAAGCCGAGCAGGCTAACTCTGGTTTGGTTAGCCTAGATGGACTCTAGGTTCCAAGTGGGTCTGTGCAAGCCAAACAGGCTGACTGGTTGTGTTGGACGTTGGGCCAAATCTCTGCCAGGAGTAGCTCGTTGCATTTTTCTAGAAAGGTGTGTGTGGTCACTATTCATATATTGTTAACATCTAGTTGCTCTTTTGCGCCAGCTGAGCGGTTGTGACCTCAACTTGAGTTTTGCTGGCACATTTTCCACTGAAGGTTTTCTTTCATCATAAAAAAAAAGTTAAATACTTAAATGTCATTGTCATTTGATTTTTCTTTCTAGTGTCATATTTTATTTTTTTGTCATTGCATTAGTTATAATTGAGAAATTGAAATATGTTTGCCAATCAAATATGTTTGCTGGTATGAATGGAGATTTTTATAGTTTTTTTTTTTATAAATCTAATCTTGCAGATGCATTTGGCATGGTCTATTTTTTATAGAATTTACTGTTGGATTATCGTAATTGGATCATAAAATATGATATTTATACTTGAATATTTATGAAAATTGATTTTCCAGATGATCCAGGAGTTTGTTTCTATAAAACCAAGCATCTAGATGGCATCTATACAGTGAAATTAATATATATATATATATATATATATATATATATATATATATATATATATATATATATATTGGTTCATACCATTTTACATATTTGGGTTTTTTTCTGTCCAAAAAAAAAAGCATGGAAGTCTATATAATAAAGCATTTTGTTTGTTAAAACAGATGCTACACCTTTTTCACTGGCAAACATGTGAAGACGGATGACGCACATTAAAGAAAAGAAGTAATGGATTGAGTTGGGTCTAGAAATACTTTAATGGTGTAAATGGGTTTATCTCTGTGGGTACATAACTACCTTATTGTATGATATGGAACTTTGTGTCTAATGCCACCAACCTTTGACGTGGATCCACATCTCATTGAAGAGACATGGCCAGCGTAATTGGTGGCCAAGGCCGTCAAGTACACGTTCCCAAGTACGTCATACGTGGCCCGCAAGGGTTCTGCACGGGTCGGCTTAAAGATGTTCAAGTTGAAGGGCGTCACCAGTTCGATGCCCGGGGTTTGTGTTCCAATATTGTCAGTATCGGCCTGAATAGACCTGTATCGGTCGTCGATGCATGTCGGATCAACAAAAAATCGATAAGATACTAACCTGAATCGATTATTTTTTTAATAAATGTAAAAATTATTTAAAAATAAAAATTTAATATTATTTTAATGGTTTTATCATGTGTCATGTTTGGATTGACATGAATATTTTTTAAATTATTTTTAGCCGATTCAGAATGATTCAATTGAGAATGGGTATCAATGGATTCACCCGAATGGTTGGCCAAACGATTCAGGCCCGAAACTGACAACATTGGTGTGTTCTTTGTTGTAAGGCAGAAGAGATGGAGAGACTTTCATTGTAGGAAAGAAGATTTTACTAGGGATGGCAGTGAATCGGGGGGAAAGGAGATGCTGCCCCGCCTCGCGCCCCGTTTGGACAGGGGATAGAGGACATAAAATGGGGATGAAGGTTAAAATCAAAACCCGTGCAGGGTTGAAGACGGGGATAGACTTACGCTTTCCCCCGCCCTGTCTCCGTCTTGATCCCTGCCTTGCCTCGCCCCGCCTCGTCCTCAATCCTTCTTTAAGGATGGCAATGGACTGAGGGAAAATGGGGTCCTGCCCCACCTCGCCTCGTTTGGACCGGTGATGTAGGTTAAAATTAAAACCTGTGCGAGGGATGGAGGAAGAGATGGAGGGCAGTATTTTGAGACCAGACCGGGGTGGAGACCTTGTGCCCCGCCCCGGCCTCAATCCACAGCCATCCCTAGATTTTACACACGAGGTGGGGGTGGTGAATGGTGATATGCCACATGAGCCCTTACGCAAACTGTCTTTCACGGGTGGTTTCCTTCCTCATGCTTGCTTGCATTTAACTCCTGTTCTGTGAACATTAATTCAAGATGCACCAATTTGTATGAAAAACACGTGCACTATCTTATCTTGTGTTTGTTTCATCCTTGGTGGGGGAAGAGACCTAATTTGCAAGCAAATGGTCTTCTATATCTCGTTTTGGGCTTACACGAATGCCTCCTAAAGTACCCATTTGTTTCGCTCCAAATTATTATGAAAATGAGCATTTTCGTAGGAAATGGGTCTTTTTCCATGGTCAATGAAACAAACGGGCCTGAGATGGAGAGGTGGTGCCATATGAAAACAAGGTCCAACCACCTAAGGGTGGCAATCGTGTCGGGTTGGCGGGTCAACCCGATGGGTTGGCGGGTCAGCATACCTCAACCCGAACCCGACCCGTTTATTAAACGGGTCGGCTGTGGCAAACATGAACCCGACCCGTTTAATAAACGGGTAACCCGACACGACCCGCCAACCCATTTAATAAATGGGTTGGGTCGGGTAAACGGGTTCTCAGGTTCGCGGGTCAGGTTGACGGGTCGGGTTGGCGGGTCGACGGGTTGGCTGGTTGGGTTGGCGGGTTGACGGGTTGGGTTGGCGGGTTGGCGGGTCGACCCACCCGCCTAACCCATTTATTAAACGGGTCAGCCGGGTTGGCGGGTTGGCATACCCCCAACCCGAACCCGACCTGTTTAATAAACGGGTTACGCGGGTCGACCCGTTTATTAAACGGGTTGGCTTAAGCCCAACCCGAACCCGCCTAAGAGGCGGGTTGGCGGGTCGTGTCAGAAATTGCCACCCCTACAACCACCCCCCCCCTAGGCATTTTGCCACCCTCCCTAGGCATTTTGCCATGGGAGAGTGTATTTCGCACAAAATGTCTTTACTGAATCTTACTGTGTAATAAACACAAAATAAGGAAATGTGAAAAAAAATTCTTATAATGGAAAGGAAATGTTACATATAAGTTCTCACACAAAAAAAAAATTTATTTTGTTTGTATGACATGTGAAAGTTCAATTGAGAGAGAGAGAGAGAGAGATTGTCATTTGAAAAGTTTCATCTCCAAATATGGAGAAATTCTTCATATAAAAGAACTCAGATTTTTTAGAGATTTTTCATAAGAGTTTTTTTTTTTTTTTTTTGCTTCAAATAATTGGAAAAATGTACCTTTTCTTTTCTACACATGTATTTTCCTATAATTTTCTCACTGCCAAATTGTATTGTAGTTTAAAGTGACTGTTCAAAGAGACGCGTAGATACGTGAAGTGTAAAGCGTGAAGCATCAAATAAAAGTGGATTGGGGAAATGGGATTTTAGTGGATGTGATGTCGGCAAGCATCAATTCAATTATTTAATTGAATTGCACTAATTAAACAAAAGAACACATAAGAATTTAACTTGACAAGATCTGTGCAGAGATCTTGGGAGTACGGGTGCAAAACCGGTCAGATTCTGGCAGATCCTTTTAGATCCAAATTCGAAATACTGAATCAAATCTAAGGAAGTTAGATTGAATCCGAATCAGAATCCAATGTGGTAATACTGAGTGGAGAAAAAACAAAACAAAACAAGTTTTTTACATTAAAAAATGGAAAATGATTGTACCATATGGAAAATTTTTGTACTGTATGACTAATTTGATGTGTTTTCTTAAAAACTTAATAATTTTTTTTTATTTTTTTTATATCTAAAATCATAAATATCTAAATTTAAAAAGGTATTTTTACCCTTTGCACATATAGGCAAACTTTCTCTCAAATATATGACTGTTTTTGACACAAATGTCTCAGTTTTAAGATTTGTATCTTTTCAATGGGACGTCAAAACTTTTATTTTTAGTCCTTAAAAATCTAAAATATAACCATGTAATTTTCATGTTTTGAGTCAGAACCGAAAACTCCTCTACAGTTGCTATTTTTTAGTATTAAAACCATAATAGAAACACACTATGTAGATTGAAATAATTGAATAATGGATAGTTTTTTTATGATGTTTCGACTTAGAAAATGAACAAATTTGGAAAAGTACAAAAAAGAACAAAGAAACTAAACAAAAATATTTTTTCAACGATACCTGATTTTCTGAAAAATGATGAATTAGCCATATAGTACAATCACTTTTCATAAAAAAAATAGGTCAAACTTTGATTAGAATAAACTCCAAATCTAACTTAATCAAATTTTTATTAGAATCAACTCCAAATCTGACTTAAAATGCTTGTCTGAATCCGAAAGTGAACCGATTGAATTAATTTGAATCCACATTAAGATTTTACTTAAAGAATCCACATTCAAAAAAATTTGCGGGACTCAAATTTAATATCTGATCAGCTTGCAGCCCTAATTGGTAGGGTCATATTTTTTTAATAGACTAGAGCGTTCCCCTCTTTGATAATTAGCGTTGAACACCTTTTCAATCAAGTAGCAATTCACGCTCTTTTCTTTTTTTGTTTTTTTTTTCTCTCCAAGGGAAAACACATAATCACCAATGGCACATTGGCAAGACTCTGGTTGGTAACCTTTGAGGTATAATTCTTCACGTGGTGGAAAGTACACCCAACTTCAACCTTGCAACAAGAGATGCCTCAGTGGGTTTTGAAGCATGGTCTTCTCATGTCAAGTGATAAATCACGGT
This sequence comes from Nuphar pumila, assembly GCF_984573655.1. Taxonomy (NCBI): domain Eukaryota; kingdom Viridiplantae; phylum Streptophyta; class Magnoliopsida; order Nymphaeales; family Nymphaeaceae; genus Nuphar; species Nuphar pumila. Next base: position 129,394,009 of record NC_143253.1, read on the forward strand.
TAGTTTTAGTGATGAAGGTGACACCCTTGCGTGGGCATGGAGCCAGCTTGAGCCCATTTAGAGCTCAGCCTATCGGGCTTTAAGTGTGGCTCGGTCCGGAAATGTCCCAGCTCATTTACTAACAGACCGAGCTTTGGCCTAGTTCTTAATGGGCTCGGGTTTGAATAACAGCCCATGACCCGGCCCATTGCCCCAATGGGCCAATGTGAAGCGGGCTGGCCCAGCCCAAACTCAACTAATAAGGTAAATAATTATAAACAATTAATAAGTTTTCATGTACTCAAGTAATTAACTTTTTAGTTTTCATAAAATTAATACAACTAATTAGGTAAATAATATTAGTTACCAAGTTACTATGTAATTAATTAAAAAATTTAATTTTTTATTATTAAAAATTAACTAATATATAGCTTAGGCATGGTAGCCGGCGGGCCGACTCGGACCCAGTACACGCATATAACAGTCCGGTTTCGGCCCGTTAGCTAACGGTCCAGAGTGCAAAACCTTGACCCAAACCTGTCCCATGGCGGATCGGGTCGGCTTGGCCCATCGGGGCCGCCCATTCCGTTGTCCACCCTACTTACAGGCATATAGTATCCTAACTTCTTGATCATGCCAAGCACTGATTAGAATAGTTTAGAACACAAGCAATCTAAAATCTAAATAAAATGCATAAAACAAAAAATAAACAATTATATCTTAAGCCAAAAACAAAATTAGATCTACATCAAGAAGCTAAAAGAAGGGGAGATAGATGCTCTTTTTCATGTCCAGCTAGGGGATTGCTTGTTATCAGTTATAAACTTGAGACTTCTTAGTTAAGATGGTGCAATTCTAACTAGTCCAGGCTGTTAAGGCTGTTATGCCATCATCCATCACTCTATGTGCACTACAAGAAAATTGCTAATTAGCGACGAAAATTTGTGACAGATTTTTTTTGTCGCTAATTTGCGACGGATTAGCGAGCGAATACTATTTGTCGCTAACATTTGAAATATTTGCAAAATTAGCGACGGAAATATTTTCATCGCTAATTAGCGATGAATTAGCGACAACGTTTTTTCGTCGCCAAAACACTACAAAAAATGATAATTAGCGACGAAATTAGCAAGGGAATTTTCCGTCCCTAATCCGTCGCTAATTAGCGACGGATTAGGGACAGAAAAATTCCCTCTCTAATTCAGTCGCTAATTTTCGATTTAAAACTGTCTCGCCTGAGGCGCAAAATTTTTCCTCCCCCCCGTTCGAAAGTTTTCTTCCATTTGTTTTTCCACCACAAAATATTAAACCGATTCAAAGAGATTTTCAATAAATGGGTGAAGTGCCACCAATTCAGGCCGACCACCGTCTTCTCGCCTTCTCGCCTGAAAGGCCGTCTTGGTTTTAGATTATCAGACAAAACGGCGGGAGGAAGAAAAAGAGAAGGGACTCGCCGGGGAACCTATTCCGGCCGGGATCCGGTCAACGGCCTCCGTCCCTCACAATGACGGCCTCTCCATCTCCGGCGTGAACTCCACCATTCTCGGGAACGCGAGCCTCTCCGCGATCGTCCGATTTGAGCTTCTCCGGCAAGAAGACCGCTCCAGGATTGGCGGTGCACCTCAGGGATTCCTTTAGAGACAGCCAGATCGCGTGCATCGTCTCCTTCTCCCTCTCCTCCCGGCCAACCCTAGTTCTCATCCAAACAGGAACTTGTCCCTCTCCTTCCTCCTTCGCGTGCTTCCTCGACGGGAAATCGAGAACTCGTACGCCCTGCCCGCAGACTGGAAAACATAAAGAAGAGCAGAGAACTCAGCCCCAGTTCGATTTAAACCATCCTCACCTTCTCCCGCCGTGAATGGCTCACTGCGGAAGAGCGTCCCGACGCCAGAATGCACCAGTTCTATGCAAAAAAAATTGCTCACTGCCGGAGAACGCGGCGGCAGCGAGCAAAATTTTTTTTATTTTATTTTTAATTTAACGATGGATTAGCGACGAATATTATCCATCACTAATTTAAAATAGCGAAGGACTCACGATGGATAATATCCGTCGCTAATCCGTCACAAATTAGCGACGAAATTAGCGGCAGATAAGTTATGGCACTACTTATCGTCGAAAAATTCGCGATAAAAGTTATTCATCGCTAAACAGTTTAGCGACGAATTAACGTCAGATTAGCGACGGATTTAGGTCGTCGCTAATCCACAGGTTTCTTGTAGTGGTGGTCCTTTGTGCCCTTTCCCATGTCTTCATTGAGTCGTTTGATTCCCATCTTTAATGTGGTTGCCAATGCATCGGCTCCAAACCGTAGTCAGATTTGCGCTCTCAAGATAAATGAGTTTTTTCTGAAGAAAATCTGGGAATAGTAGATAGATATATACAATAAAAATTAAAAACATCAAATTTTCATACAAAGTGTTTTAACCAGGTTAATATCGAACTAAAGGGACAAGTTAAAAATGTCATTTTTTGTGTGTGTAATGTCCCTAGTAAAATATTGGTGATATTTGTGACTATGGTCTTTAGCCATTTACACTAGTTAGATTAGGGGATGGGGCGTTGGGATATTAAGGGCGTGTTTGCATGTCAGGTCAAACTATTGTTGTTTGGTTCAAAATTATGATTTTTTTTTTATGACGAGGAACCCTCATCGAAGCGAGAAAAACCTCGAGTGGGGCATCACGACTACCCTGCCTTACGTGGCCCACCTCTGAAAGTTATCGACACACACGTGCGCTAATGGGGTTTGATCCGTTGCCTTCGTCTCAGCACCTTCACAACCAACCCATTAGCCAAGCAGGAAAATTACGACTTTGGAATCTCCTCTTTTGAACTTTATTTTTTTCTTATTTGTCTAAGCTTTTTGAGAAATGATTTTGAAGGGAAACCTCTAATACATTAAAAATTGTTTAGCTATATATTGATCAGTTTTTAAAAGCTTAAAGGGTTTTTATTGCCTAGAGTTGGACTTAGGGCAATACCCTTTCGAGGCTTGTCAACTGAATTTTGCTCTGCTTACTGTTTTGAACTTATGAAAAAAGTTTAAATTATTAAATATCATTTTTTGGAAACTTTTATCCATTGGTTAAGGATTTTTTTTGTCTCGTGTTGAGTGTCGCAAATCCTTTGAGTATTTATGGAGGAATGTCTAACGCGTCTCTTTAGGGCCCATTTATATCCTGCTCGTGTTTGGTTTAGCCATTTTTCTCTCTGATTTTCATTTCTCCTCTTACGGTTGCTCAATAACCATGTCATGGTGGCCTTCTTGTATAAGGAAGTTGACATGGGATGCAGTGCATCCCGTGCAGCCAACTTTGTCTGGCGTTATCAAACATTGTACACACAGCACATGGGATCGCTTGGTTCCACGCAAGGGTTTGTACCGCAATGCTACCACGTGCTAATGGGACAAAAATGTCCATTCAACCAAAAGTTTGCAAGTTTTCACTTAAAAACCGTTTTAGAAACTCAGAAATGACCAAGCCCTCACCCTTTTTCCCCTCTAGTGTACGAAAAAAAAAAGTCTGTTAAAAAACATTTGAATTAGAAACACATAACAATGCTATTTTTTAGTTTCTTTGAAGTTGAATCACATTGAGAGTTGGATCGATATCCCGTAGATCTCATTGACCAAGCCTAATCGTAAAAAAAGAATCACCGTCTGCAGCATTCCATCCACCATAGGGCAGGTGTGACGGTGAAGCTATGCGTCTGCAACATTCCTGTTGATTTTCGGTGTTTATTGAGTTAAAGGTACGATAGGATACAAATCAGTTATTCTTTGATGGATTTTCCCTTTCATGTTTTGGTTTATGTATTTTCTTTTTTCTTTTTTAGCTTAGTTTTTGTATCTTTCATCATTCCGATGTATTAGATTGCACAGTATGGCGCAGAGCAATTGGGAAGGGGATAAAATGGTGCCCTTATGAAAATTTGATGTTTCAACTCGTCTGTGATTTTCGATTCCGAATCTTTATATTTCTTTTTTTATATTGTAGGCTCGATGTATATATTTATGACTATGTTTTGAAAAGAAATCTGCACGATTCTTCTAAAGCTTTCACGGCCGAAGTGAAGGTTGCTGCCGATCCCATAGGTAATTTTTTCTCTAATTTTATTCGTTTTTGCTTTGCATTGGGCGTTCTCTTTCTCTGAAACTGCATTGCTTGTCTTAATGATCTTAGTTGGAGCATATTCTGCTTTAGTTTCCCTAGTGTTGATTTATGGTTTTTTAGTTGTGCCACTGTTGTACTGCTGATAATTCTTAAATGGCATTCTCTCTTGAGAAAAACATTATGTTATCATATATGTTTACTTTGGAGAAAGTGAATTCTTTCGCTAGCTGAATATGATGTTAATGCAATTCAATCTAATTTGGAAACGTCAATTTGCACGGTGCTTATGTTGTTTATCTTTTATTATGATCATCGCCACAAAAGCTATAACGACCCCAACTCATATCCCTTGAAAAGGCAATTTTTTTTTAAATAATTGCGGAAGTTTTTCCAGAAACCCGGGGCATTTACAAGTTCACTCCTAATTGGATAAAACAACCAGCCACAATAGAACTTACACTTATCATCCCAACCCATAGCAACTCATTATCTATTAATCATGATAGAAAGATTATTTAATAATAATTGCAAAAGCCACGTTGTCTCTCTGTGAACTGTCCAGCAAAAGTGTGACACTCGTAGCTCTACTAGAAGCTAGCTGCTTCACTAATCACCTGTGACTGTGAAAAACCACAAATAGAGGGTGTCAAAAATCTAACAAATTCTGCGTACGAATCCTTCTAATGAAATAAATGAGCATAAAGAATACAAATAAAATTTCATACAATAATTTAGATGAAATGCAATTATGACAATTACATAATTCAGTTAAGTATTCATGTAATAGAAAACATTTATTAAGCATGAAAGAACATTAATCCATAATAGAAATCACAATTTAAGTAAACAAGACATTTAACATGCATTAGAAATTAAACATCATGTATCCACCAACATGTAACAATTCAGGGAACAGGTAAAATATGCATTGTTCTAATGTATAATAGGATTATACATGATTTATGTGCAATGCATGAACACTTTATTATCTTTCCTTAAAGTTTTTATTTTTTCATATGCATGCCCTATTAATGCATACAATTTAAGTTTCTCTTTTTAATTATCATTGTCCGCGGATACACCAAACGGATAAAATGTCTGAGGTTAAGTTCTTAGGGTAGCTTAACACACAAGTTGTATTTTATTACTAGGTTCCAAATTTAGCCCTCGACCGATCACCTTCAGAATATTAGACCTTGACATCTAATGTCGGGGACACTAGAGACACTCCACGCCCACAAGTGTCACTTCATTGGTATACCAAAACAATAACTGTGTCTAACATACTACCCCCAGGTAAAGTGATGGACTCTCTCTAAAACCGTGGCCAGGAGAAAGAACCTCAATATTGGGTTCAAGGATAATAAATAAAGCACACAGAGTCATTTTTTTTTGTATCTTCGTGGTCTCCCAAAACTGAATCTCTAAGATTATCATTTTTCTGATGAAAGATCTGAGAACGTATATAACATTGTTCTTATTCATTATTTTTTTATTAAAAGCCAATTATTAAGTTTTGCAATTCAACATGCAAAAACAAAGGCAAGAGCTCGCATCTACCCTTGCAAGAACCATCACGGGACTCCCGCCTGTGGAAACCCATAAAACAGTACAATATAAGGCAATCAAAATAAATGATATTTTTGTGATGCATTTAAAATACATAAAGAAAGAGCAAACCAAAGCTCGAGGCCCACCAGGCCCATGATGATTCATTTTGATCATTGATGCATTGTATGCAAAAATCATAACAATATGCAATATATGCAATGATACCAACATGTTTCCAAATGCGCATCCATTCATACCAATTTAACAATGTGCACGAGCTACCACAGTCATATGCATGTGTCCACCATCCATGTGCAAGTAATTTCATGTAATCACTTAACACACATGCATTCATTCATGATTCATAAATACATCTGAATATTTGTGCAGGATTATACATGCTAAACACACATCGATTTCATGTATTCACATGCACTGGAACAACTTTCATAATAGCATAATGTTTAGGCATGTCACGTAAGTTCAATCATGTGAAATCTTCCACTTTTAGCATGTAATACATCCACACAATAAATCTGGAAATCATCATGCTTATTACTTTCAAATTCCAGATTTAACAAACAAAAGGTGTTAAATATACAAAAAAAATTTAAGTAGGCCTATCTCCTTGCCGACCTTGTCGGCTAAAGGTTTAGGCCCCACTATGCCCTGTACATGCTTTCATTTATTAAGTGAGCATGAGACACACTCCCACATAAGCACATATTGTAACATTCCACCTTCGAAGTTGTGTAGGCATGTGACAACTAATTTGCATTCAAAACAAAAGCAAGCAGGGTGTGTCCAATAAGCATGTGAAAAATTCCATTATCAGCATGCATAAAAATAAACCAACCCTGCTTAGGAAAATCTGAAAACTAAAATATTGTTGTAACATCACTGAACACTCTTACTATGTGTGCACGTGCACTTGAAACCATTTGACAGTAACACATTGCTGAAGCTTATCATGTCAAGTCAAAAAATGTGAAAGACAAAACTAACAAAAATATGGAAATTTATAAGATGGTCCAGCACTCGTGTAAAAACCCCATTTTTTGTTTTGTTTTTTAAAATAGTCTCAACACCCAACCAACCGGCTAGGGTCCAGATCAGGCCCAGCCGAGACTGTCGACTGGGCCTGACAGCATGCACAGGCCCAGTCCGGGTCTGTGTATGCTGTCAGAGTCTGGCTGACAGTCCCAACAAAAAAAATCAGATGTTCTTTTTTTTTCAATAATACCCACTTACCCAGTCGAGCCCACTTGGCTGGGCCTATAGGGCCTGACAGACCTGGTAACCCAGCCTGTCAGCCCGGCATGGAGGCAAATTAGGTCTGGCCAAATCTGGCCAGACTACATGGATGTACAAATTTTATATTTAGCTTCCCTATTTTTTTTGCAAGGCCCATAAGGCTGCCCAACCGAGCCACTTGGCTGGGTGCCCTAGCCTAACAGGCCGAGCCAACTGAATGGATTCAGCTAGGCCTGCAACCTGTCAAAGTGTTGCCAAACCCGATCATACCTGCAGCCTCAAAACACTAGCAGACTGCCCAGCCGAGTTTACTCGGCTGGGTCCTACTGCACAACCCAAACATGCCATCAAAACAAAAAATATCAACATAGAGTCCCTACAAGAAAATATTATTTTTCATAAGAAGATAAATGCATGCTATTAACTTGCAGTATGCATGCATATTCAAATTTGAGAACCCCTGTATGCACTTGGGTGCATACGTGGCTTCAAGAGTATGCATTAGGTATGATTAACACTAATATGCATGTATAAGTATACAAACCACTCCAACGAAATACTCGGATTCACCAACCTACGATATGTATTCCTTTCTTTTGATGAATGCATGCACATACACCAATTAGTCACTAGAGTACATGAACATGATGGTCCTTTATATGCATCAGTCAAAGGAACCGATGTCTATCAAAAGAGACATAAAAGAACACTTCTATCATTAATAAAAATTTTGTTTCATTATGCACAAAAATTTACCCTTATGAGAATATGAAAAGTATCAAAAACACACTACAAGAAGACAAACCATGGACCATCATCCATGTATTTTAGAGTAAATATATAGATTTACCCTCTAATCATGGATTTACACCACATATTGCACGGGAAATCGAATCAGCATTCGATTTCTCACTTGATCCAAAATAGAGAACCCGTACCTCATAATCGACCTGAGGGCGAGCGTGCTCTGTTGCACCAACTGCGAAAAAGGTAATCAATTAACCATTTGAAAGGAAATTGGAGGGGCAGGCAGACTCATCTGCGAGCCGGACCCAACCTGATGTTAAATAAGATAAACAAAGGCATGAGTGACTTCTGCCGACTTGCTGAAACTGCAAGGGGAAGCAGAAGGCGATAAAGGCCCCAACCCTTGCCGAACAGCAGGGAAGACAGAAAGCAGTAGGGGCCAAGCCCCCTATCGACCTTCTGTTATCGCAAACAGGGGCAGGGCTTGGCCCCTGCCGACCTACCAGGAAGGCGAAAAAAATGGTAGGGCCCGGCCCCTGTTGTCTCGCTGACGAACACAGGAGGTGGCAGGGGCTCACCCCTTGCCGATCCACTCGAAAATGCAGAGTGACAGGGACTCGGCCCTTGCCGACCTATCACATGATAGAAGGTGGCAACGGTGGCAGAGGCATCGCCCCTGCCTACCGACTAATCAAGGGGAAACAGGGGGGTGTAGACCCCACACAGTGGAAGTAGGGGGCGACATGTGTGGGCTTGACAACCAGACGAGCCCAGACCTTCTCGGCTAACCTGAAGGCTGGGGTTAAGTAAACCCTGACCAGCTATACAACCATACCATTGGGATTCGAACTTGCAGTGTCCCAACACAAGGTGATGTGCACTAACTATTGCCACACAAGCAAATCCCCTATTGGTCTTACCGAAAAGGGGGAACAGGCAGGGGCATCACCCCTACCTGTCGGCTGAAACAAAGAGGCCACAAAGACGGGGAGGGCACAATAGGGATTGCCAGCCTCCCGCTGGCCCTCCGATAGCAGAGGAAAACAAAGAAGGAGAGAAAGAAGATGAAGGGAGGAGAAAAATAGAGAGCGAGAGAGAGATGGAGGTGTACCTATGAGGTTGCCGGTGATAGTGGCGTTGAACGCAACGAGAGGGAGGAGGCGACGACGGGCTCCCTTGAGCGGCGTCAATGATGCAGCAGAGAGGGGGATGAGAGAGCACCGTCGAGAGGGAGAGGAGACTTGAGAAGGAGGGGAGGAGGAGGAGGCGATGTGAGTCCTCCCTCCCCTCTGCGCTGCTCTTAAAGGGCTCCGGGGGTTGCGGTTCAGGAAACCCTTGAAGAGTTTCCCTTTTTAGTCGAAGTGGAAAGCAGCGGGGGGTGGAGGAAGAGGGTTTTAAAAACCCTCGCACCCCCTGCATCGGGTGTTATAACCCTAAAGGGGGTTATCTGGTCCGAATCCGACCTAGGTTCAAAAAGATTTTTTTTTAAATATGGGTTTTACAGAAGCACAATATCAGTACATTTGAATGATTACATGTGTAGGTCATTAATATTATTTTGGGAATAGTGCATTGATTGCCTTTCTTTTCATTATGGGAGAGGGTGTTTGATGTTGTTGCTTTTGAAATCAACTTGCAGTTGTAAATGATTGTCTTTTGGTTTAAAATACAGTTATTGCTTTAAAATACATATACGATCCTTCTCACGTTATTCAACATGAAGATATTGACATTAGAGAAGACATCATTGTGAAAGAAAGATGAATAAAAAATCATAGACCGTTGAGACCAAGTACTTTGATCAAAGATCATCCCACTGCTTAAAGTGAGATGGCAACAACATGACATAGGCGATTGCACTTGGAAACCCAAATCTAACAAATGGGAGAAATATCTTGAGCTATTCACGTAGTACTTTTAACAGAATTTCGAAGATAAAATTCTTTTAAGGAGATAATGATGTAGGACCCATAATTTTTCAGTATAAATTTTGAATAAATCTAAGAGGTATTTTATGTAAAACTATTATACAAACTCGATACGTGAAACAAATATATTTCAACGAACCAATTATACTTATGACGTATATATCCTCAAAGATATATGCTCAAACAGTCAGGGAGTCATAACTCTCTCTCTAGACAAAATGAGGAGATTTCAACAAACCAACTCACTTAGTTTCGTTAATATGAAAAAAATGGTGTATTCATATTTTTTTGCGAAAAATATTGGTGAAATCCTGAAAATACGCGGGACCCATAAAACTATCCGGTGGATCCCACGAAAATATCTCACCAAAAATATCTTGTTGGCCCCATATAAATATTTCATGAAATCACGAAGTGGGCCCCATAGAGACATAAAAGTTTTTTTATTACTTCAACACTAAGTTTGGATCTTGGACCAAATGAGCATCTAGATTGGATCCAGACTGCATGAGGTCAAAGACCCAAACTCTTACCTAGATGCAGTTTTATATACTTATCCTCGATCAAGACTTTGTTTGGCGAAAAAAACCTATATTAAAAAGGTTTCGCTCTTTATATAAAATCGCTTTTACATAAATATCTAAGTTACTTGTGTATGACCTAACTAGGGTTTGGGTTTCCAATAGACCATGGTATATGCAAAGTACGTACAACAATGCACATTTATCTTTGATTAAGTAGTGCTTTTTTTGTCAAAGAGAGAAAGTGCTGCTGAATTTTCTGAAATGATGTTCATCGAGCTTAAATGAGTGTAACTCTTTTTCCGTCGAAGAGATGAGGTAGTGTCAAATTTTCTAAAAGATGCTCACCGAGATTGAAAAGTGTGTATTGCTTTCTTTGTCAAATAAAAGATGTGTTGCAGTGCAACCGCGAGTGACATGAATTATGTATGAATAAAAGGTGATGGTATAACCGCAAATGACATGAATTATGTATGAATAAAAGAGTTCAAGGGACTTCCCATCACTCAAGAGGTTTGGAGGTCAGGTTATCCTTAAGATCTAGAGATTGAACCCCGCTACTGCAGTAAAAGGATGCATCAAAACTGGCTTGGCGGGGTTATCCTGATATGAGCTTTGACTACCACTCCACCATAGACAAGGTCATCAGGCCTCTGGGGTATATAAAATACATAGCATAATAAAGCCTCAGAATGTCGCATTGATGTCGAAGTTCATGCTTCTTCTGCGTACCAGGGAGTGAATGGTTAATATCGAAACAATGCATTAGTTATAGATCAACGATAAATGAATGAATGTATGGATGCACATTGTTCTGATGATTCATGCATAACCTTGTAAAAGGTGTTGATATCGGTATACTGCTACACCGATAGGGCAAAAACCCCAAGTTGTATCCGCACGACTAAGCTAAACTCGAGGAGCTCTCGCTTGGATTCATGGGATAACAACATGACAAGTCGTGGAGACTTGAGCTATGATGTTCCAACCGTGGCCTTGAAGAGACTTTTAAGTTATACGCTAAGTCGTGAAAACTTGAGCGACGTTATTTCAAACTGCAACCCTAAGAGGCTCCTTATATTTTTATAGTTTATACTTGCTTTGAATTTGAATATCAGACCAACGATGGTTCTGACGCCATTTTATGGAGGATACAAGTATTGAATCTACGATGTTCTACGTAGAGCAAGACAACATCGAGTTTCAAGGTTTCTCTAGATAATGTTGAACATTTTCATTTATAAAACCAGTTTCATAGAATACTGCTTTTTCAAGCAGTGATGTTTATAATAACAACTCATTTTGATAAATGGAATACTTTGGTGGTCAATGAGTGCTTGGCCACATACATGTGACTTGCCCAACATCTTCTAAAATCGACGATTCATTATCGTCTATTTTTGTTGCTAAAAACTTTTTCTAAATTTCAGTGCAAAGAAAAAAAATCATGAATTTTTGACCAAGTTATTTTAAAAATCCAGGGCGTTACATATAGCCTTTATGTAAGCATGTGATAATGTAATATAGAGTATGCATGATGACAATGGATATGTGATATGAGCATAACATGGCTTATAAGTGAGTTTGGGTTCGGTGGGACTCACAGATGTTTATGGAGCACCAAGGGAAGAAAATACTTAAAAATACATGCACATAATCCCATAATTGCCTTAAGGAGGTCATGTTCAAGGTTACTCGAAGATGTGGTTTATACTGCAAACAGTTTGAATGGGTTAAAAAATAACCCTGTGTTATGAAATCTCTCCAAGTGAAACTTGGGTTAGTGAGCATGTTTGCTAAAAATACTTGAAATTAATTTATGAGTTTAATGTTAAATAATACCTAATGACTGATTCAAACCTTGGACGACCTTAGAAAGGGTAGTGGTACACTCAATTGGTTGACTATTTGTCGCTTTGGAGAGCTAGGTGTCCCTGCTGGCCCCCAGTCATCTGTCATAGGGGCTAGACTATCGTGTGGCTTTGGTGGTATGTCTCAAATCTCAATAAAGTAGGAATTGATTCCGTATGGACCATTGAGAGATTCTCTTGGTCACAAACCGCTCCAATAAAAAAAAACTCAAAGGGAGTTGATAGATTCTTCTAATCAATCTGGCTAATAAAATGCATGGCATAACATGCACCACATTGAATTGGTTGAATCGAAGTTATTAACCCTGAGTGTGTACCCTTCAAGGGGAGAAAAAAAGCAAAACATTAAGTACTGAATAATTAGCATTACTACAGTCTGTATATGATTATAGAGTTTATTATGAATTGTCTGTTTATCTTTAAAATTATGCATAGTAGGATAATTGTCATGAATATTGATTGTAAGCATGTTTGGTTGTGAATATATGCATTGAATTTATATTGTCATGATGTGTTGCATGTTTTAGTTGTTTGTTTGAAGATATATCAATGCTTATCTCTTATGTTTGAGTTATATTCATGTTTATGTTGTTTGATGTATCCTACTAGAACTGTGGATTAATGTCCTCTACTTTAACATTTTTTAGATAATATATGAGCTAGTGTGATGACGAGTTGTTCGACAGCATAAGATAGATCATCATCATTCTCTTTTTTGAAGGACCCAACTTCATTTTAGATATTTTTTATATTAAGTTGAATTTTGTTGAGATGTGTAAAATCTGAATTTATTTGAGTACTGGTTTGAATTTATTTGAGTACTGCTTTGAATTAATTTCTTTAATTAAGTTTTTTAATCCAGTTGTATGTGTGTTGATGTGTTATTGTAACCCGCCCAAAGTTTGAATCAGTTTCGAATTTACTATTCTGTTGTGTTTGCACAAAGATAAGTAAAAAAAAAATCCTTAAAATTTTTTGATAAAATCTTGGGGCATTACATGTAGGTTGGATAATATCATGCAACCTCTTTGTTGGTGGCATCAAAACCTAATTACAATTAAAAACAATTTTAAATGTTTCACTGGCGCAAAAATTGCACCAATGTAAATATTATCACAGGCACAATTTTGTGCTTGTAAAAAGAGTATCACCTGTGCAGAAGCTGCTTTTACTGGCGTAAAAGTTGCGCAAAACTAGTTTCACTAGCGCAATTTTTACACCAGTTAAAACAATATCATTGATGCAGAAATTATGCCAGAAAAGCCACTTTTATTGGCGTAAAAGCTGCACAAAATTGGTTTTATTGGTGCAAAAGTTGTGCCAATGAAAGTGTTTTTTATCGGTGAATGTAAATTGTGCCAGTAAAAGCTTTACTAGCACACCTATTGGCACAATTATTGTGCTAGTGAAAGTGTTTTTACACTAGTGAATCTAAATTGTTCCAGTAAAAGCTTTATTGGCGTAGTTATTGCACCAGTAAAGGTTTTTATTGGTGCAAAAGTTGCGCCAATAAAGGTTTTTACTGGTGCAAATGTTGCGCCAGTAAAACTCCATTTTCTTGTAGTGGGGATTCCTGACATGCCTGGTCCACCATGGTTCTATTGCGTAGGATTGCTCACCTAATGTTTTGTATGTGATCCAAATTTCACCATAATCGTTGTCATAATTGATGTCATGTCATGCATCAAAGTTTTGAGCCTCTCATTTATGTTGCACAAGTTCACATTCATCTCACGCATGCCACTCTCCAACCGACCAACGCGCACCTTCATAACCTTGATACTTCTACTTTCTGAAGTTTGCAACATCGCAAATCCTTGAATTTTGGCTTGGGCTCTAATACAACTGTGATGCAAACCGATTACTTGATTAACAAAGAACTATCTATGATCTATGATTTATGCTATCAACTACAAAGGGAACACAAGGGAATAGGGTTTAGAGAGAGAAGGAAATAAAGAATAAAGTTAAGAATAATTTATTCATCCAAGCTCCAATTTGCATTCTATGTAGGGATCTCATCTTTTTATAGATGAGGTATCCTAAATCCCATTCCAAGTAAACTACTTAATATGATAAAATCCTAAAAAAAATAAAACTCTTTTTAATTATCCTAATCTAATAAAATCTAAATATCGAATTCAAACCTGAGTCTTCTACTTTGCTCCTGCATTACTCTTTGATTGGAAATCCTGACAAACCGTCACGATGAGATGATATCACTCAAATGGATGGTTTTGAAAGGATTCTCTAGACTAAACTCAAGAAAGCACAAAGATTTCCAATATGCTTTTCATGAACGACATGCGTTATGGAAATTCCTGTGAATTTCACATATGTTCACGAAGGACTGTTTATGATACATTTCAATAACATGGAGGGCATGTCTCATGTTCTCCATGGGGCCCATGGAAAGTGGCTGGCCGAATGTTGGTGGCACATCAATGGAAGACCCACATGGATTTGAAGCTTGAATTAAACTCTTGGGCCTATCCGCAAAGTACAACAAACAACAACAACAACTACGCCTTCATCCCAAAACAATTGAGGTCAGCGATATGAACCAAAAAAGAAAATCATTTTGGGTCTTCCACATGAATCCTTTTCCTCCAATCATTTCTATCCAATGCCATGTCCTCGGTGAGGTTCAAAGCATTCATATCCTTTCTTATCATCTCCATCCAAGTCTTCCTAGGCCTACCCCGATCTCTTTTAACTAATATATTTTCCCATTTCTTCAACCTTCTAACTGTAGCATCATTAGGCCTTCGCCGAATATGTCCAAACCACCGTAAACGATTCTCTCGCATCTTATTTTCAATGGGTGCAACACCTACCTTCTTACGTATCTCCTTGTTCCGAATCTTATCTTTTATTGTATTTCCACACATCCATCTAAGCATCCACATCTCAGCTACACTCATTTTTTGAATATAATGTCTCTTGGCAGCCCAACATTCCGTACCATATAGTAAAGCGGGTCTAATAGTCGTCCTATAAAACTTTCCCTTCAGCCGCAATGGAATTCTATGATCGCACAGCACTCCAGTTGCACTTTTCCATTTCATCCACCCAACTTTTATCCTATGATTTACATCTCCATCAATTTCTCCATACTTTTGAATGATGGATCCCAAATATTTGAAATAATCATTCACCGGTATTTCTTGCTCACCAAGCTTCACTACACTCCCATCACTACTTCGTTGCTTACTAAACCGACATTCCATATATTCAGTCTTACTATTACTCAACTTAAAACCTCTAGCTTCCAATGTCTGTCTCCATAATTCTAACTTAGCATTAACCCCAACTCTAGACTCATCAATCAAAACAATATCATCAGCAAACAACATACACCACGGTACATTTTCTTGAATTGATCTCGTAAGCTCATCCATCACTATCGCAAATAGGAAAGGGCTTAAAGCAGATCCTTGATGTAACCCAACCGTTATCGGAAAATTGGTTGTCACCCCTCCTCAAGTGCGGACATTGGTTACTACTCCTTCATACATATCTTTAATTATACTAATGTACTTGAGAGAAACACCTTTCTTCATCATTGTCCACCAGAGAACGTCCCTAGGAACTCTATCGTATGCCTTATCTAAATCAATAAAAACCATATGCAAATCTTTGTTCCTCTCTCTATATCTTTCAATAAGTTGTCTAAGAAGATGTATAGCTTCCATAGTTGATCTTCCAGGCATAAAACCAAATTGATTCTCCGATATCATGACAACCTTCATCAACCTAGACTCAATCACCCTCTCCCAAAGTTTCATAGTATGACTCATGAGTTTTATACCACGATAGTTTGTGCAATCTTGTATATCACCCTTATTCTTATATAAAGGCACCAAAGTACTCTTCCTCCACTCATTAGGCATCTTATTTTTTCGCCAAATCAAGTTAAAAAGATTTGTCAACCATTCTAAACCTTTCTCTCCCAAGCATTTCCAAGCCTCGATAGGTATACCACCTGGGCCAACTGCCCTTCTTGATTTCATTTTCTTCAAAGCCTCTGCAATTTCTTTTTTTTGAATCTTGCGCATGAAGTCACGATTTATCTCATGAAAAGGAATGGAGAAGTCTCAAAGATCTTGAGCATGACTATCATTAAATAGCTTATCAAAATAATATTTCAATCTCTCCTTAATCTCCTCATCTTTGACTAAAACCCTTTGTGTTTCATCTTTGATACATCTAACCATACCCAAATCCTTCGATTTCCTAACTCTCATCTTTGCAAGCCTATAAATATCCTTCTCGCCTTCTTTGGTATCCAACTTGTCATAAACTTCCTTATATACCTTAGCCCTCGCGTTTCGAACAACTTTTTTAGCTTCCTTCTTTGCTATCATATACTTCTCCAAATTCTCATTATCACGACTCTTACTTAGATTTCTATAACACTCTCTTTTAACCTTAATAGCTAATTTGACATCCTCGTTCCACCATGATGTATCCTTACCTAGTGGTGCACCGCCTTTAGACTCACCCAATACCTCCTTAGCCACTTTTCTCATGCCACCCGCTATCTTATTTCACATTGATTCTGAATCCTCCTCGAGACACCAATCAACTTCCTTAACTACCTGCTCTACAAACATTCCTTGTTTAGCTCCTTTCAGAGCCCACCACTTAATTCTAGGATCTATCCTATGTCTATCCCTTTTGCGACATTGTCTAATTCTAAGATCTAAAATTAAGACTTTATGTTGTGTAGCTACACTTTCTCCCGGTATAACCTTACAATCGATGCAACAACCCCTATCTCTCTTTCTAAGTAGGAAAAAATCTATCCGACTCGTATTAACCCCACTTTTAAAAGTTACTAGGTGAGACTCCCTCTTCCTAAACCAAGTGTTTGCTACGATCATATCATAGGACAAACAAAAATCTAAAATCCTTTCTCCACTTTCATTTCTTTCTCCTATACCATAGCCTCCATGGATACTCTCAAATCCATCCCTACTAATGCCTACATGTCCATTAAGGTCACCGCCGATGAAAAGCTTTTCTCCATAAGATATCCCTTGTACTACTCCATCTAAATCTTCCCAAAATTGATGCTTAATGGAATCATCTAAACCTACTTGAGGTGATTCTACCCCACAAAGTGTAGGATGAAAAAATGTGCTTGAAGGCATTGTTGCGTGCCTTCAGGGACATCTTCTAGACATTGATGGCTACACGCAAGGCATGAATTGGTGTGCTTTTGCTAGATTGTGACACACCTTTCAACAAGAAATTCTTTACCAACAGAAGATTCTATTGTGTTCCCAGTATGGGTCGACCAAGCATTTAACCTCTACATGTCCGACTCCGAAAGCAAATCATGTTTCAGGTGATTCTACCCCACTGCAGGATGGTTGGCAGCAAGTCAAACTTCATCAGAAAGCCAAGCCAGGTTTTAGCAAAACCCAGAAGGATGCCCAGGTTAACTCAGATTTGAATTGAGAGTGTATTTCAATTAGAGTCTTATTGAATTTGGATTTCAATTTCTAAAATTTAAATTCAGATTTGGATTTAATTCGGATTCAATAAATGGATCTTGAATATTATAATTGGATTTGAAATTTGATTAGAATTTTGTCTAAATTAAGATTTAATTGAATGTCAATTCGAATTTGAATTACTTGTTAATTTGAATGTAATTAAGAGTGAATTTATATTTAACATGTAATTTAATTTTTAGTATAATTTATTATATATTTGGAGTTGGATTTTTAATTTAGTAGTATTAAGAATATACGTTTGAGTTTGAAATACATGTGAAATTGAATATCTATTGATTTTGAAATTGGAATTGAATTTGGATTTTTTGGTATTTAATAAATAATAAAAATACATTTTTATATTTAATTTGGAGGAAATATAGAATCTTAATTAAGAATAAATTGAGATTTAATTTGTGTATTATGGAGAATCAAAATTTAATCAATTTAAATTCAATGCCAAACATTGGATCTAGATTATATTTGGAATTTAATTCATTTCAAGCAAATTTGCATTAAGAATTTAATTTAATATAAATTAAATTTAAGGTAAATTTGAATCTTATTTGGATATGGATGTAACTCAAATAGAATTGGATCTTGATTGTATTTGAAATCCAAAATGAAAATTCATAGGAAATTCTAAATAAGAAATTTTATGAGATGAAAATTAATAATTAACTAAATTTTATATTTTGTAGGAGTTTATAGGGTGAGACATCCCCCTATGTGGGCCCATCCTATGTGGCATTTCATACTCAGTAAAATTCTAAAAATTTGTAAAGTGAGCTCCTACTTGAAATCAAAGTTAATTAATATCCCTATGTTTTTAAAAATAAACCTAGGCTAAAAAGAAAATAAATAAAGAGAAAAACTAGCTAAATAGAATATTTTTGGTTGATTGTTTTTGTTAAGTAAGGAGACTCCTTCGGGTAGGACGTCCTACCCTAGTGGGTCCTTCTTATGTGGTTGAAAATCCAACTTTCTAAAAATAGTAAGAGTCAAAACTTTTAAAATTTTTACATAAGCTAGAAGGTTAAAATCTAAGGTTTTTAAAATGTTGTTTTGGTAAGTTTTGGGAACAGGAGGGGCATCCCATCCTAGTGGGCCTTATTGTGCATGTCTGGAACCTCTTTAAGAGGTAAGGCAATATGTATACATATATATATATATATAATATTTTATATTATGTAATTTGTATAACTTAGGTTTAAAACTTAAAAAAAATAGCTTGTTAGAATATGAGATAAACAAGGAAATTTATTTTGGAATTTGACAAAATGTGTTTTTTAGAAACTTTGGTCTGGAATTGGGATGAGTTTAGGAAGTTATAAAATAAACAAAAACCTAAGGGAGGAGCTCACACCCCCATTCTATTATCTCTTCTCTTCTTTCTCTTATTATCTCTCTTCTCTTTCTTTTTCTTCATGTTTTCTCCTCTTCCTCTACATTAGTTAAGAGGTATGAAACTTCATTAGAAGAGTTGAACAAGGAATTCCAGACACACTTTGAAGGTAGTGTGCAAATCAAGCCGAAGAGCCAATCATTTTGGTTTTCACATCAACCATTTTTGCCAAATCGAGGGAGGGGTTTCTAATTCAATTCATGTATATTAGAATTTGTATAAAGGACGTATTTTTAGGATTTAAGGTTTCATTTATACTCAAAATCGATTCTGAGAAAAACCTCAATTTCGGTATAGATATGGCATTTTTTCCATGACCAAACTGAGGTTCAACTTTATATAGAGTGTTAGCAGACCTAAATATGTTTGGTTGAACCATAACAGTCCCCTGAACTGTTCAATTTTCATAAAAAGATATTTTTGGTGCGATTTGAAATTGTATAGGCGCTAGATGTGGGAATCGAGCATATGCGCCTAGCCAGTTTCTCGTAAAACCGGTTCAGAAGGATCAATCCACCCTTGGATCAATTCTGATCAACCTCTATATACAAACCAGATCCGTCCTAATATGGGTTGGGTTGGTTCAGTTTCAAAGAAAGATAAAAAAGAAGAAGAGGGGTATGGTCCTATCTTTGATAAATCTAGGACTTCACCTTTACTAAAAAAAACAAATATATGATTCTAATGAATATTTTGCCATTCTGACGCATACATTTTATTGTAAATATGTGCCCTCAACTATGTGATTGCTCTCCTACCATCCTTCCTTCTTTAGAGGAGAGAAGTTCATTGTCCATATGGGATGTATGTGATTATAATGCCTTTCATGATGCCCGATTATCCCATCAACGTACATCATATGTTGGAAAACAAGTTTAGCTAGCTAATACTCTTTTATTTCTTTATATTCCCTCTCACATTTCCATACTTGCTTTAACAAGAAAATTTGGTTAGTGTATTTTCTATTTGTAAATATTGTTATGAATATGCGTGAATGTATTGGGGCTTGAAAATTCAAAGTGTTGTTAAAAATGACAACCATCTTCCTAATCATGTTCACTTGCCATCATTATTAAGAAGTTTCAATTAATCATGGGATTTTTTTATGCTAAACGAGTGCCCTTTCATAATTATAACTTTCTTTGGGTCTTCAACGGATGACCTGAAGTTACCACAACCATTGTTGCCCTGCTGCATAGAAATGTGTCGAGCGGTGGCAACAACTGTTGCATCTGTATAGGTGAGGTCAGCCCAACCTCAGCTTGGTCACTAGGAAGTGGGACCTTGCTGGTGCACCACTGCTTGATTGCAGTAAGCTACGAGCCTGCCCTAGGCTTGCCGCAACTCAACAGCAGTTTCGACAAAAAAAAAGTAATTATGGTTTGGTTGCTAATTACCATTTGATTAACGTTACCTATATGAATGTGGCAACCAACCATTACTTAGTAAAATGTTTGTAACTCCATCATTCAGAGGAGTTTTTATAAACGGTTTGCGGCATATGAAAGTTGACTAAAATATGCATATTCTATAGAAAAATGGGCTTTGGTTTCAGTATATGTACAGAATGGTGACTGTTGTAACATGGCAGATTTTGCCTAATCGGGCCCCGAACCGAGTACGAGCTGATTAAGCTATACAAAGTATGAATTCTTTATATTAATGCATGAATTTAAATGTTCATATAACATGCAAATGTGACATGTACTATTGTGCAAATGCATGTTTTAAATTTTTAATGAGTATGACATCAGATGAATTATTATTGCATGCTCATCATTGAATGCCACTACTATTGAATTGCATATGCATGTGCCTTATAGTGTGGCATGTGACCATGTGTGGATGCATATTATTAATTATATCCAATGCCTATGAATGAATACCTAAGTAAAAGTGTATGTGTTACAATTATCATGCATGACCTGAAAGCATTATTGACATAATCATGCATCAATGTGCCCAAACTGAAGGCACGCATCTTAGAGATAAATTCATTATGTGTGTATGAAAAAATAAGAGTTAATGTAATTAAAAGAAGGTAATGTGAATATTAATTATATCGAGGCTTACAATGAGAGGGTAAATGATACTCCAAGCTCTATGAAACCAAATTTTTAGCACGAAAGGTCGCTTTTCTTTAACCACGAAGCTAGAAGAAGCCTCTATATGACCTGTGGGGTGGTAGGTAAGAAATCTAGAAATAAAGTAGGATGGAGGTGTTGAGAGCTCTCTCTTGACTAGGTCGTCCCTCACCCAAAACTGGTGAAAGGTGCCTAACCAAGGTTAAGTCATAAATTGTTTGAAATTATACCTCCTGAGTCATGGTCCTAATCAAGGTTAAGCCTATGTAGTACCTATAAGGCTATTAAGCGAAACCCTAAATATTTGTGCATTTATATAGCTATGACATGCATCATGTAAAAAAAACTTAAATAAAGGCAATTAAAAGTCACTCATGGATTAAA
The DNA here is from genome assembly GCF_984573655.1 of Nuphar pumila. Classification (NCBI taxonomy): domain Eukaryota; kingdom Viridiplantae; phylum Streptophyta; class Magnoliopsida; order Nymphaeales; family Nymphaeaceae; genus Nuphar; species Nuphar pumila. The sequence goes on from NC_143253.1 coordinate 129,415,355, forward strand.
ATATTATTAGTTCTTCATCGATAAGTGCATGCATTATTTATTTGCTTATGCATAAGATTTTAATTATTTTTAAATGTTATTCTTGTTAAGCAATTGTGATATCATGCATACCTGAAATAGATACTTACATGAATTAATGTGTAAATTTATTTAAATATGCTTAAGTATATTGGTTTTGGTTTACCTATGTTGGATTAGTATTTTCTACTGGGGACTTGATGAGTTTTACCCCAAAATATCAATGCAGGTACTGAGGAAGGAGGCCTAGTGATGGCAGGATGTGGCGACTGGTTGAGAGCCAATCTTTTTCATTTATCAGAGATTTTTTGTTTGACATTAAATTTAACCATGATGTTATTTTAAATTTATGAGACTGAATTAAGTTATTTATGTAATTGATAAATTCAATTTAATTCAATATATGGTTTGATAGATTTGTAACTTGTTCAATCTCTTTAAACGATCTTTTTAGCAAATGGTTTTTGCTGTTAATTTTAAAAGTATTAAAAAAAATCTCATGAATTTTTGGGTTAAAATTTGGAGGCATTACACTAAACACCCATGAATATAGCCTCATTCATGAATTTCATAACTAGTGTCCAAGCACGTGTTATCCTTGATTACATCAAACTTGGATATTGTACTTCCTTCATGCGATTGATATAGATTAAACATGAATTACAAGAAATAAGATGAACCTTTCTGGATAATTAAGGAGAAACTTTTGGGGCTTTGTCTCAAAACTATTGAGTTGGAACCTAGGTTTACCTAGCTATTATCTTAGATTTACCTAAGTGAGTTTATCACTCGTTTCAAAAGTTTAGTCCTAGACTGAAGAGTTAACAAAACTTCACATATTTAAATAATATAGAATTGTATGTATGGGAAAGACCCATTGAGAGTATGTCAATTGAACTTTGGACCTTGGATTTGAGTTGTGGTTTCAATTTTAGTTTGGTACAACCCAGCTCAAGTCAGTTCGATTTGGTCTTGGTCATTCTTAAACTTTAATCAATCTTTTTGTGTCTTGGGACAATGTTATGCCAAAAACCTTGATTGACCCTATTTAAGCATTGACCAACCCATTTATAAGACTTGGCCATCTAATTTTTGACCATGACCTAGTCCACCCTAATGTTGGAGCCACCCTTGACATGGCCCAACGTTCTTTCATGAAAGCATTGATTACCCAACATCCTATAGATGCCCAATCATGTTGACCATTGATCATGCCCCATCTTTTGAACCTTTTTTGGACTTGGCAAGGTCATTTCTGACTTATTGATTGCCCTTCTCATCCTTTGTTTGTGCCCAGGTAATAACTCTCTCTCTTAGTTGTTGGGGCCTTTATGGTTAGCCATTTGGCTCGCCCAGACCCCTTTATTGCTAGTTGTTTAGTTGGAGTCCATATATACCCTAGCTCTCTCATTCTCTCTATCGCTCTCACCTCTCCTCTTCTCTCTCTCTTTCATGCTCTTTAGACTTTCTAAGCACTCTCTCTCTATCACTCCCTAGCACTTTCCTCTTTTTAGTGAGATGTTTAGGTGTTGACTTAGTCAAGAGTTATCTTGTAGAGCCTAGGGTGCACCTAATTCTAATCTAGTCAAGAGGTTATTCAACATGGTTTGTGTTGAGTAACTCAGTCTCACCCAATATAAGGTGTGGGCCAACCTTCACAAGTAGGTAAAAGCAAGGTTGTATGCTTGGAGTGAAGTTGCATAAATACCCATTGCATAAAGACTTGGTCCTAAGTGGCATAATTATCACTTGAAAGACTCATGCTGAGTTGCCATATCTCTAAAGTAAAAATTTCAATAATTTTCAATCGGTGAAGATTGACAACCATGAGCTGCCCAAGCTTTCTCAATTTGATAGCACAATTTGCAAAAAGTCGCAGCACAAGGTTCACCTTTTCCTTACAATTGAGAACATGGTGTACGTGCTCATAGAGGCATGTTTGGAAGAATGGAAGAACGATCAAGATCATTGTTAAGAATCAGAAAAGAACAAAATGAAAGGATGATGACTTTGTGTGTCATGAACACATCGTAAATGCACTATTGAACACATTGTTTGATCTCTACTTGAAAATTGGCATCACTGAAGAGCCATGACAAGCACTCAAAAGCAAATATAAGATGGATAATATAAAAAATTGTATGTTTTGGGTTAATAAGTATATAGATTTTAAGTTCTTCAATAATAAGCCACTATTATCTCAAGTCCATTAGATGCATATCCTTGATCATTAGATTAAGTTTGAGGGTACGCACCTTAATGAATTATTCTAAATGACTACAATTATTGGTAGATTGTCTATATCTTAAAAAGATTATAAAAATAAATTAAAACATAATGCTGAAAAGTTTACTTGAAAATAAAAATATTTTAAAATAAAAAAAGAAGTTCGATCTCAAGATAAGAAAGATAAACTAAAAGAAATTGGTGCTAAGGTAAACGTGATTGAAAGTAAACCAAGATTTAAAACTTAGACTTATGAACAAAAATAAAAAACCCAAGACTGTAACTAAGAAGAAAGACTCTATTTCTTGTTATAGTTGTGGTAAATCAGGTCACTATGTGAGAGAGTGTTGAGACAAGAAAAAATTTAAAAGCACCAAGGCTAGTAAACCTGATAATAACCTAATTGTTGTAGTAACTGCGATACTTTAATCAATTCAAATAAAGAGTGATACTTAGATTCTGGATCAATGATTCATTCATATAATGACATAAGTATGTTCAAAACATATAAAATCTTAGAGAAATATCATAAGATCTACATAGAAGATTCATATGAAACTATGGTTCATAGAAAAGAGAATGTGGAGTTTCGCTTCACCTTTAAAAAGTGTGTAAATCATAAAAAAATGTGCATCACATACCCACTATTACTAAGAATCATTCATATGTCATCCTACCTACAAATCATGGTTTTGAAGTTATGATAAAATTAGGCAGCATTATACCATCGAAGAACCACAAGTTCGTTGGTAAATGCTATTTCATCAATATATTATTTAAGCTCAAATTGATGAATAAAATTGATTTAAAACGATGATTGTTTCAACATCAAATTTCAAAGTGGAGATTCACCAAATGGATGTTAAAACTACAATTTTTAATCATGTCTTAGAGGAGGAGATTTACATAGAATAACTTAAAAGCTCTATAGTACAAGATTAATAAAAAAAAGTTTGTAAATTACTAGTCATTATAAGGCTTGAAAGAATCTCTTAAACAATGACATGAAAAAATGATAATATTTGGTTGGTAAACCCTTGAGGTCCCACTTGCCCATTGAAGATTACACCCCTCCTGGGTTTCAAACAGTGGTTGTTCAATGTCAGGTGACAAACCCAGGCGTTAGATCTTTGATGCCGGAGGTTGAAATGAATGGATTCAAGCACAATCTAGATCCAACACGTAGCTCTGAATCTTGGAAGACATGAAGGTGGGGGCCAGATCCGACTTTGTATCATCATAGATGAGGGGTATCAACGGGTCAGGTTTACCTGTACCCTACCCGAAGCAAATCCTATAAGGTCCGGGTATGATGATAAATAAAAATACCCGAGTCTGGACCCGAAGGTCGGATTAATACATGGACCTGGGTATAGTTTGTGAAATTTTATACCACACCTGGGCCCGACCCAAGTTTCGATTAAGACCTGCAATTTTTCAATGTAAAAATGATAACAAAATATGTTTTACTGGATATGGCCTGGTCTGGTTCATGTAGTTTTTATTGGGTCCAGGTATGGTTTCTCTTATAATAAGTTCGATTAGACTCAGGTCCAAACCCGATACCATACCCAAAACCATCTGAATCCAAACAAAACCTGATCAGTTGACAACCCTAGTCATAGTAGACCGAACAAAACAGTTGACAACCAGTTCCAATATGAACCCGAATCAGACACGATTCGTCGGGATAATTCCAAATTCAATCCAAATGATCAAGCATTGATCCTAGTTTATGCACTGTCAACAAGTCATGTATGTCAACCATCAGAGTGTACTAACCCTTTACGCCGGTGTCGTGTCCCTTATGAATTATTATTCTCAATGAAAAATTGCACAAAAATGGCGCGTCTCATTTCTACGTGATAGATCGAAAAATTGGAAACCTAAACCCAACCCAGATAATTTAGAGTATCTATAAAATATGTTTTTTTTAAACTTGAACGACGTACCATATTCGATTAATTGGACGTGGGCTAAACGAAATCAAATTCGAATTCGGATTTAGGTTGTCAGATTCGGTCACAACAAATCAAAACCATATCCGCATCTGAGTATAATCAGATATGGTTTTCACAAACCAAATGGATCTAAACGAATCGAATTGGGTCAGATATCGGATAAAATCCGATTCATTGACATCCCTACCTGTTATTCAAGTTCGGATTGGTTTTACTACCCGATGCAAACCCGAACCATTGACAGCCCTATGAAGAACCCCGAGATCTTGGGTCGAATCCAGGTTGTAGGTTGGACCTAACCCGATCCGTTTCAGCCGAGAATAAGCCTCTCCTATACCGCTATCCGACTACTGAGGGAGCAGAAGAGCGATGGCGCAATAACCCTTTTCCGGCGATCTCCGGTCACCGGAAGGCGACCCAACCACTATAAACCCTAGGAACTGTAGCCGTAGATTCCTGAACCTCTTCTTCTCTGTCTCATTTCTTGCAGAATTGGGGGCACGCCGTTTTAGGGTTTCCGATGGCTGCTCGTTCGCTGTCTCTCGTACCGGTTTCTTCTTCGCCGTTCTCGAATTTCAGTCCTCGAAGGGATTGTGTCTCTGCTCCGTCTTTGCGGTTCGATCTGAAGCGGGAAATTCTGGGTAAATTCGTCGTCCGAACCGGGAATCGGTTTCCTTCGATTCGGAGGAGGCGTTCCTTGACTACCGTCTTTGTTATGCTTCCCACAGCGTGAGTTTTCTCTGATTCTTTTTTCCATTTTGTTCGTTTGTTTCGTTCCCTTTATTCGTTCTTTTGGAATGATTAGTGCATTCGAGTGTGGAGAATTAGTGTTTCTTGTTCATCTTCATCATCGTTCTTGTTTCTGTTTTTGGATCTTTGGTTGCAGAATGCCAGAGAATGCTTCAACCGGTAACATTTCTAAGTAGGTTTCCCTCTTTTTTATGCGATTAATTCTAAATATTTTTAGTTTTGTTTTTATTTATCTGTAAGGTGCTACGTTTTTATGAGATACCAAGAAGTTTTTACATGGTGATGGCATATCTAGAGTTTTTTTTTCATCTGCAGTTTTTTTGTCTTTTAATTGGGGTTGTTTATTCGAATTACTTGTTGGAGTTTTCGTTCACTTCTTCTTGAGGGCTATTTTGATTCCTTGGTATCTTTGGTATACACCATATAATAGGTTACTTTTATTGTTTTGATTGCATATTTTTAATTTGGGTTTGCATCTTGATTTCTGGAGGATTTTACCAATTTCATGTTTATCGTATCAACTGGTGGTTTTAGTTGACTTGTTAGTTTATTGGAAATGCAGATGGTCCGCAAGGGCTATTAAATCTTTTACCATGGCTGAATTGGAAGCTAGAAAGCTTAAGTATCCAAATACTGGGACTGAGGCCCTTCTTATGGGAATTTTGGTTGAAGGTTAGACGTCTCTTTTTGTTACTACGATGTCACTTTCTGGTCACATGCTGTTCCCTTGGGAGAGTTTCTTCTTACGCTTCTTTGAACATTTCCTGTTGTAATTTGATTCATTATATTATATGACATGGAATTGTCGCTAGTTAAAACTGTTTGTTGATCTCTCTTGAAATGAAAGAGTCTTTTTTTTTTGTATTATTTGTGATTCATGTCTCATTAGTTTGTCATTTGTGTGATTGCACTTTTCTCCAAGGTGGAATTTTATCACGGTAGGGCTCTATTTATTTATATTTTTTCTTTCGATTGTTGCAACACCCATCTTTTTAATTGCTAAAGATACATTTTTACACTTGATAACCATATTCATTTCTAACAGGGTGTTAAAAGGATGAATAAGCCAAATTGTTATTCAGGCGTGCTGCTACATAAAAATAGAAAATAAATCTTATGCCAACATCATACCATGGATTTTTTGCACCTTGAATTCTTTTGAAAAACAAATGAATAATCAAAAGCAATGAATTGTAACTTTATCAATACCGAAGGGTACGTTTGCCACTGTTGTTATTTCTACCACAATTTATTTTTGTAATAAATTTCACTCCATATTAATATATCAAAACATAAATAGTTGCTTAAATGATTCCTTCAGCATGGGTACTATGGTGAAGCAATCTGGTCCTTTATCATTGTTGTGTGATCCCAGGCCAGCACATCGTGGCGTATTAATTGTTGATGGTTTCTCAATTTCTTTCATGCTACTTCTTCCACAAAGTATAAAGAAATTGATGTTGAAATTAACAGGCTTTGGCAAATCTTCGTTTGATCAAAAGAACTTGCTGATTGCATATAACCCTAATTCACTCACATATACAATAGTCAGATTATGGTTTTGTTTTGGGTATTTGTCAGGTCATATAAGAGACATCCAATATCTGACTATAATGCCCCTTTGAATCCAATATCTGTCACACACATGGTCTACAAAATGTATTTCTAATTTGGTCAACCAACCCTAATGTACGTAAATATATTAACTCTTTTTTTTAATAGCAATGCTAGCAACTGCTATATATTGCAGTGATTGGCTAGTTATTCTCGGAAACTAGATTCAAGTTAATTCCCACCTTTTTCAACCTTTTTCTTTTCCCATTGCATTTGAGTTCCAGGTGATGCCTGGTGTACCTAACTGCACTGCTTGGCCCGGTGAAGCTCAATGCCTTGCTGACACCTGGATTTTCTAATATTTAGGATATTCCAACTTTTATTCAGAAGATGCCCTTACTTTAAAATTTTAAATCCCCTTTCTTTTGCATGGATGATGTCAACCCATGTGTAAACATTGGCTCGACCAAGTAATGGCTTAGCAACAACTTCTATCATCTTATGTGCTGTGTAGATGCACTAGTTTGCACCCAACTAACTGCGCTTTATGTTTAAAAGGTTGTTTTAAGCTAGTTTACACTTGTCCAATCTTGTGCTTTATGGTCTGAAAGAGTTTGATCTCGTTTTTGTAAAATTTTACTGCAGATGTCATTTTATGTTTTTGATCTCCTTAATGTTGTCAACTAGGTCATGCACTTGTTTGCTCTTTAAAACCCTCTTGAAAAATCACATTAATAACTATGAAATAGTTGCGGAGAAGAATAGAGAAAAGGAAACAAAAATATTTGTATATTTTTTAAAATATTGGGCATTTTATGCTGACTACATATGTAAATTTTTTTCCTTTCTCATTGTTGCTGAAAATTGCTGATCTTCATTTGGTCGCTGAAATTCTATATGCACTAATTTGTCTTTTTCTCTTTTTAAGTAACAGGTCTTTATTTTCATTTTCTTTTCAAGCAATTTAACTCAATAACCAGTGTCAATATTAATTTTGTATTTGTCACAGTCCCTCTGTAATGAGACCAACAAAATCTCAAAAGAGTGTCACAAATGCTACAATGAGATACCAATACAATAGTGGTCACTTATGGACCAAAAAAACTCTCACAATGGAGACACACCAACAACTCACAAAGAGAGTCACAAGTAAAAATATAAGATAACTTTCATTAACAAATGCATTAAGAAATACAATGGTGAAGATTCCTATTTATAAGCACAACAAAGGGCATGATACAAACAATAATAAAAGTAAAAAATAAATCAGTCACATGATACAAACAATAATAAAAGTAAAAATAAAATAAAAATAAAGGTATTACAAATCAGCCCCTAGTGGGCTGACCCCTATTGCAAAAGGAAATGACTAAAAATACCCTTGATTGGTATTTTAGTTTACATACAAGTATATATTGTTAAAATATATTATATATACATATATATATATATATATATATATATATATATATATATATATATATATATATATATATATATATATTCTTGATGCTTGGCTCTATGTAAATCAAAATACCCTTCAAGGGTATTTTGGTCATTTTGTTATTTTGCATAGTTCGTGCTCAATAAGGGCATACTTGTAATTATTATTTTGGTCTTTTTTATTTTTTTATTATTGTTGTAATATGTACACTTGTCATGGGTTTTATTGGGAAGACAAGTATAGCTGTTGGTACCTCCCTGACAACTATATTTCTAGCTGTTGGTTAACAAATATATTTCCAGCTATTGGGGAGGCCCAACAACTAAATAGGGCATTCTATCCTAAGTGAATATCATCCTTTTGAAATGATTATTTGTTAATAAAATTTGATTCTTTCAAGTGTTTTTTTCCTTTGTGGCTTTTGTGTTAGCACTTTGAGTGCATTTTGTGTTATCCTCGTGTTCCTTTGTGGACTTCAAGTGTATTCTTACTATATTGTTGTTATACTTCAACATTTATCACATTTATTGCCTTCCCCACCAGTTCGTGACACATATATATATATATATATATATATATATATATATTGAATACAATATCCTAACACCCCTCTCAAACTCACGATGCAACAACCGAGAGTTTGCCAAGGAGGAAGTGAAATCTGGGTGACCGGAGTGTATTGGTGAAGAAGTCCGCCAGTTGATACTCAGATAGTACATATGGCAACGTGATGGTCTTCTTAAGAAATTTCTCACGAATGTAGTGGCAATCCATTTCATTGTGTGATCATTTCATGGAATGTATGATTGCTTGTTATGTATACTGCGCTCTTATTGTCACAACACAATCTTGAGGGTTCTAAAATGTGAACTCCCAAGTTTTCTAATAACTGTCTCAACCGTACTAATTCAAAAGTAGTTATTGCCATGACACGGTAATCTGCTTCTGTAGAAAAAAGAGATACCTTTTATTGTTTCTTGCATCTTCATGAAATCAGAGAATTACCTAAAAAAACACAAGAACCGGTGGTTGATCGTCTATCATTCACATCTCCTTTCCCCCAATCAGAATCTGTATATGTAATAACTTCTAACAAAGAAGAAGATGAAATAAATAAACCATAATTTATAGAGTTTTTAATATATCTAACAATCCGCATTACAACACTCACATGTACTGTAGTAGGAGTATGCTGAAATTGGCTAACAAAATGAATATCATGGGTAATATTAGGACGAGTAATAGAGAGATAAGACAGAGCTCCAATCATTTATCTATATGGAGTTGGGTCCTTCAGGGGTTCTCCATCATCTTTCTTAATCTTTGCATTGATGACCTTTAAAGTATCAACTCTTTTCTCATCAGAGAGTTCAGATCACTCTATTATCTCGGTAGCGTACTTAGTTTGAGACAAAAAATAACCACGAGGTAAATATGTAACTTCAATACCAAGAAAATAACATAAAAAACCAAGATTTGTCATATCAAAGTTGAATTTGAGAACATCTTTAATATGACTAACTCCCTGTTTATCACCTCCTGTGATAAGCATGTTATCCACATAGAGCAACAAGATAACTATACCTGCATTAGAAGATTTAACAAACAATGTAGTGTCAGTATAATAAAACTTAAAACCTAGTTGAATCATTACAGTGTTGAATCGATGATACTAAGCCTTGGAGTCTTGCTTTAGGCCATATAAAACTTTCCTCAAACGTAGAGCTTTTCCATGTACCAATCCTAAACCTGGAGGTGATTCCATATAAAATTCTTCATTTAGGTTACCATTTAAAAAGACATTTTTAACATTCATCTGAAAAATCTGCCATTTTTTAATTGAAGTTATAGAGGCAAGGGTTCTAACAGTAGTCATACGAGCAACATGAGCGAAAGTTTCTTCATATTCTATACCATACTCTTGACTATATCCTTTAGCTACAAGTCTAGCTTTGTATCTCTTTAAGGTTCCATCACCCTTGGTGTTAACTTTGTAGACCCACCTACATCCTATGGCTTTCTTTCTTTTGGGTAAAGTTTGAATTTCTCAAGTTTTTGCCTTTTTTATAGCTTCTAATTCATTGTTCATGACTCTAATCCATTCTTGTTAATTTTTAGCCTTATTATATGAAAAGGGTTAGATATAGGAGTAAATGGCAATGAGACAAGCTCTATAATTAGGTTCAAATGATTCATAGTATACAAACCTACTAGGTGCTTTAGTCATTCCTGTAGATCTCCTTACACTAGGTTGATCTATGTCTTGACTTTGGAATTACCTCTCTAGTGCACATGGAGGATGATCTTGAGTTTGACGAGAATAAACTTGCACTTCATTGTTAGATTCAACTATATCAATAGATGAATCATATGCATCATGAGTGTCATCATAGTCACTCTTATTTACATCTTGAACATCATTATCATTCACACCATTAACAATATCATAATCATGCCTATTCATATCATCATCATTCATTTTAGCTAAATCAAGCAAAAATGAGTATTCAGAAGGTTCCTTAGACTCAATTTTTCCAAATCCATTTTCCTTTTCAAGAAAACAACATTTTTTGAAACATAAAGTATCCTTTTCGATATCATAACACCTATATCCTTTTTAGTTCTCGGCATAGTCTAAGAAAACACAAGGGATGACTTTAGCAGAGAGCTTCTTAATATTTTTGTTAGAAATGACAAAATATTTACAACCAAATATTCTTAATCTTTTATAATCGGGAGGCATTTGAAACAATTTTTCAATAGGAGAAATGTTTCCAAGAATGGTTGATGGCATAAGGGCATCTTCGACTCAAAACCTTTTTGGAACATTTTTTGATATAAAAAGAGCCTTAATTTTAATGATGTGCCAATGTTTTCTTTTGGCCAACCCATTATGTTGTTATGTATATGGACAAGATTTTTGATGAATAATCCCTTGTTGATCAAGGTATTTTTTGAAATCATTTGATAAAAATGCTCCTCTGAAATCAAATCTAAATATTTTGATAGAGGCTTTAAATTGATTTTTGACATAACTATGAAAGTTTTGAAAACAATCAAATACATCGGATTTGAGTCTACGAAAATAAATCCATGTGTGCCTCCTATAGTTATCCACAAATATAACAAAATAAGATACAACTCCTTTATACATAATTGGTGTCAGTCCCCTATACATCTAAATATTTCATTTTTTCGAGAATACAATCTTCACAAACCAATTCCTTTTCATTATAATTTTCAAAAAAGAGAAATAAATACTATTTTGACATGCTTGGATGTCCTAACCTTCTATGCCACTTTTCAATTTCCTTTTCAACAAAATTACAAAAAGCTTGATTGAAAAGTTCCAAGTTGTCCATGTAGTAGAGGTCCCCTCTTCTATGGCCTCACCCAATCGGCTTCTCGGACCGGAGATCCTGCACTAAGCAACTAGTAGATGAGAAAGTAACTACATCCATGGTTGGTGATTTGAGAAACAAATAAAAGATTTAGATTTAGTTTAGGTACTACTCTAATGATTGGAACATAAATTTTTTGGCTATTTTTAGAATAAATTTTCAAAGTACCAAAGCTTTTGATTTTTAAAGAGATTCCATCTGCGGTTGAAACATAAGAATTGTTGGGGTTAATGTAATATTCAGATAGTACAGACTCATTAAGAGTTATATGAAAAAAGCACCGGAATCAAGAATCCAAGTCTTACCGGGGTGCACACATGTAGAGATGGCCACACCGAAAAGATAAGAGGCATGAGCCTTGAGTAGTAGTTGAAGGACTTTCATGAGTTGAGAAAGTGACATTTTTTTAGCCTTCATCTACACCACCATTTTCGCTAGATGACTCCATAGAGGCATCTTTCATTTCATCTCTTCGATCTTCTCTTTTTCTTTTTGGACAATATGGCTTAATGTGACCCGATTCATTGCAAAAGTTGCATATTAATTTATCACTCTTCTTTTATTCATAGTCATTTGAGCTCCTTCCATAGTCATTCCAGGTTCTTCCAAAGTGAAGAGGTTTATAAGTTCTTGTGTGATTTTTGGGCCTTGACATAGCAAGCACCGATTCCTCGTCTTTGGTAGAGGAATTGTTCTTCAATCTATTCTCTTCCATAGTCAATTCTTCTAGAGTTTTAACTATGGTGGGAACACCTCTATGAAGGAGAGCCGATTTGGTCCCTTCAAATTCAGCTCTAAGCTCATTAACAAAATGGTAGAAATGCTCTCTTTTGATTTGATTTTCGCGGAGTTCTACGTCTTGAGGACAATGCCACTTAGGCTCTAAAAGAGCCAATTCATCCCCAAAAAAGAAAGAGCATTATAATATTTCCTAATGTTCATTTCTCATAGTTTTGACTTTATTTTGCACATTACATACATGAGCTGTCTTTTAGATAATGCATATCCTTAAGATACTTCCATGCATCACTAGCAAAATCAAAATTTGTCAAACTTGAACACTTTTTGATGTCAACACTATTGATGAGCCATCCAATGATCTTGGAATGACCCATCCTCCATTCTTTCCATCTTATTTCATATTCGACAACGACTTTAGACATTTTCGGTCTTGGTAAGCATAAGCTTAGGTTCTCTTTCAGTGCCATCAACCAAACCCCATAGACCCTTTTCTCATATTTTTTTCAATTTTACTATGGATGACCAGATTACATATTTTGTATCATTGAGTCTCACGAGAATGAAGATGACAACTTCTCGATCATCTTCCATTTTTATAAAGAAGAGATAGAGAGAAAGAGAGAGAAAAGAAAGAAAGAAGATAGAATGAAGGCAAAATTCTCTTTGGATACCACGAGCCCACGATCACAGGATCCACACTCTCACGTCCACACAAACAAGTTCCTTAACCAATGGCTCTGGTACCATGTAATGAGACCAACAAAATCTCAAAAGAGTGTCACAAAGGCTACAATGAGATACCAATAAAATAGTGGTCACTTATGGACCAAAAGAACTCTGACAATGGAGATACACACCAACTCACAAAGAGAGTCACAAGTAAAAATATAAGAGATATTTCATTAAAAATGCTTAGAAAAGCATGGAAAAATATAATAGGGAATATCCCTATTTATAAGCACAACAAAGGGCAAAGGGGGCAGCCCAACGACTATTTGGGCTGTCCCAATCAGTCACATGATACAAATAATAAAAGTAAAAATAAAAATAAAGGTATCACAAATCAGGCCCTAGTGGGCTGACCCCTATTACAAAAGGAAATGACTGAAATACCCTTGATGGATACTTCAGTTTACATACAAGTTTATATATATATATATATATATATATATATTGGGTACAATATCTTAACACTCTCTTCCTCTTTTCTTGAAGGTCTTATCTAATATTAGTATCATCTTTTTTGCTTATTGCGGGCTTCTTCTTGTTCTTTATCTTCTGTTGTCAGGAACCAGCTTTGCATCAAAATTTTTGCGCAATAATGGCGTTGCACTTTTTAAAGTGCGGGAGGAGACTATCAAATTGCTTGGGAAGTCTGATATGTATTTCTTCAGTCCTGAACATCCACCGTTGACTGATCCAGCACAGAGGGCACTTGATTGGGCTGTGGATAAAAAAATTAAATCAGGTATGTCGACCACTACTTATCTTTGTCCTGCTTGCCCATAGATTTCGTACCTCTTTATTAGATATTCAAAATCTGCTTGAGAGACATTGGAGGATGTTGGTGCATATCACAAAGATGATATTTGAGTTTCACAACCAAGTTCAGCTAGTGCATCTCTGGTGAATTGCGTGTGGCATTACTTTCCTCCTCTTGCTGCTTCAGATTGTGATGGGGCATGTCATTTGGACTCTATCTAGCTGGTACAAATTAGTTATTTTGGTGAAACAACAAATGGAAATAAATTGCTTGATCAAATGCTCTGGCGTCTTGAAAATTTGTGGTCAAACCTTATTGTTACTCGTAGACAAAAGATTCAGTACTAGAGTAGTACATTGTGTTTTAAGAAAATCAGAGTACTTGGATGATGTCGCTGATTCTGTATTTTGCCATTGCATGAAGCACCAAGGTATTCCCACCTTCCTGCAAAGGTCAAATTAATTAGTGCCAAGCTTTTTGCCACGTGTATCAATCACCAATCTATGTACGTGTAAGCATGAAAGATTTGTAATGTCTGAGGCTATTGTAAGTTTGAATTGGCGTGTGGGAGTACTCTCTCTCTCTCAACAATGTAACAAATAATAAATGTCTTTAATATTTATTGAATATTGTATTAGGAATCATGCAAATAACCATGTTAGTGCCTAGTGCTGAAATGTTGATAAATGCAAAAGCAGAACCATACATGAAATAAAAAATCTCCTCACACAGGCCATAGGCTTTTGTTATTTTTATCAAGTGTCTTGAATAGATGTTTCCTTGTTTGGACTTTCCTTCGTGTGTTTCTCTCCAGCATCATTCACCCTTGCTAACTTACCACTACAAAGACTTTACCAAGTTTTCCAGTTTCACAGTGGGCAATTAGTGTTAATCTGTTAATTGGTGTTTTTTGTGCCAACTGCCTAAAAACTTCATAATGATTTGCTTTCATTGAGACAATCTGAAGAATTATTTCCTCATCCTCTCTTTAAGTTGTGGCTAAGAGAGATTTCTGTTGTAGGCAAAAGTGGGGAGGTGACTGTAACTCATTTGCTGCTCGGTATTTGGTCAGAGAAGAATTCAGCTGGTCACAAGATACTGGCTCTTCTTGGTTTTGATGATAAGAAAGCAGAAGAGCTTGCTGCATCTGTAAGAACTGGACCTTACTTCCTGTCACTCCTTTTTTTTTTCCTTTCTTTCTTCGAGTTGAATGTCTCTCATGCTTTATTTATCTATTTATTTATTTATTTTCAGATGAATGGGGATGTAGTTCTGAACGTAGCCTAGAAACCAGCAACAGTCCTAAATTCAATCTCTTGAATCCTTGAATATTTGAGGAGGAATTCTTTCACGTCCAATGGTACCTATTTTTGATAGCTGGTAGATCAAAACGACAGGCTTTTGTTTGATTTTTTTTGGATTGCGTTCTAGGCAGGCTGTTGTATCTGAATGGAAACTTGTGTAGTCACATATTGTGGGAGAAAATCTTATTAGATTAACTAGAATCTCTCAAGTCTCAATGATTCCAGAGCATTGAAAGTGCGCTTTCTTTATGATGGTTATCACTTCAAATATGCTTGGTTTTCTTTCCAGTTTGTTTCTGTTGGACTTCAGTCTTGAATTGCTTAATGACTTAACATTAATTGCTGTAGTGGCCGTCTCTTGAGTTATCCAGGATGAATTTGGATTGGTCCATACGGGTCTTGATTTGTCAATTTTTATGCTGTTGTTCATGAGTTTAAGCTTCAGATTTCTGGTTTTGTTCTGTCAAGCAACAGATGCTTCACTATGGTGGTGAAGGACTCAGCATGAATTAAAAAATGAATTACTTTCCCCTTTATTTCAGTAGTCTTGTTTGGTTTCATCTAGTTCCCATAATCATCCAATCAGTTCGGTGTGGTTTATCTTTCACTTGTTTCTTACAAGTCTATGGATGTGATTAACGTGCTACCAAAAATTAATGATCAATTCAGATCAAAAGTACATGTTGAAAAGACCCGGAAGAATTAGAAGGTTCTGTCAAAGTGGATGATGGGCCAAAATGTGTTTTCTTGTTGAAAGGTTTGGTGATGTGTCTGCTTTGTCTCTTTGTGTTCCGAAATGCATAAGTTTTCTTCTGTATAGGTCAATTTCAAAACTTGCTTCGTATGGCCTGATTCTGTCTTAGTTGCTTTTAATGAGTTTCCTTTTGTTGGGAATACTGGGATCAGGTTGGGTTTCCAAGAAATGAGCTCCAACATGGCGCTATTAATCCAGTGTCAGGATTTCAGACTGTTACTAGGACACCCTAGTCTCTCCATGATTTCTCTTCTGCAAAAAAAAAGAAAAAGGAAAAAGAAAAAGAAAGAGAAAGGTAACTCATATGCCTCATAAACAACAACAAAATGTAACAGTTTCAAGAGGAAGCCGCCTGCATCAAAGCTTTCTTTCATAATCATACTCCTGTAATTGCTTCTCACAATCACGAAGAATCCATGTTTCCTACTCTGTCATGACATATGATTACCGAGTTTCACTGCTTTATTAATTGGTCTGGTTTTTCTGGGTTGCATGTTAAGTTGATTTGTGAATTTGATCATCTCCATATCAGGTCATGGGTTGGGTGAACTTCAATGAGTTTTCTAGTTATTTTCAATTCTTTAAGCCATGTGACATATATATATATATATATATATATATATATATATATATATATATATATATATGTCTGTGTGTGTGTGTGCACAACATCCTCATACTCGTACACACATTGTGCTCCATCTCCTGTGTATCTGAGAGTCACTCCTAATAATCCAGAATAAAACCGATCATTCAATTAACTAGTCTGATATAAATTAACTCCATCATTCCATCAACTTAAAAGTTTATGCACTCAAAGGGCTTCCCCATGGAGTAGATAATTTTTGCTGCATTCCAAGACAATTTCCAACAGCTTTAAAGGGTGAATATAGGACTACATCCCTATTTCAAATAGTCTGATCCTGTAAACAATGTATAGGACAAGAATCTAACAATGCTGATTTCACACTAAGCCTGCATTCTGGTTCTGTTGTTGAAAGTTTCTCGTTGGAAATGCTATCCTTACAAGTTTTTGTATTAAGCTGCTGCTGGAATTATAATAGATATGCAAATGGCTCCGTCCTGAAGTGAACAAGCCGCCATTTATTGTGAATGATTAAAGCTATTTTTCCTGGCAAATTGTTTATAAGCTAATCCAGGTCAGTGATTGTAAACATATCAACAACTGCAGAAAGGTGGTTGGAATGCGGCTCCAGAAAAGACTGCAGAATGTCATTTCACCAAAAGAGGTCAAAACTTGTGGCAATCTTAGGGAGAAACATCCAAGATGCGACTCACCCTTCTCTATTTGATAGGTCAAAGTGCACATGGGACCTGAAGAGATGATGGGTGATCTAGGGGAGCTGAAAACCCTCTGTGGAATTGTTTTTCTGAGAATTGATAAACTGAAGAATGTCTTGTAGGATTGTCAAACCTTTTCATAAGATCTAATTCCTACAATAAAAGATACCTTTCTATTAGTTATTGCATCATACTGTTTATCTTTAACAGTCTCTTTTCACTAAAAACCCAAGACCTTTTCGTTCTCAAGAACACTTTCCTGACAAGAAAACATAGAAGAGCATGGTGGATTTGGTTCATCTTCCCACTTGAATTCCACAAAGTTGAATGGAACAGCCTATTCCAAGTAACTAATTTTTTTAATTATTGAGACTTTGAACTAAAAGGTGGAGAAATAATTGAGGACCATTCTGAATTTAGTGGCCATCAAGTTCACCTTGCTCTTTGCTGCCAGAAATTGTCTTACAGTTATTATGACAAAAGAAACATGCATGCTAATGGAGGAACACCATGTTATGTTCTCTGTGTGGTTAAATAGTAGATGGTAGACTTGCTTTTCATATGAAAGAAAAGTATAGATATTGTTGAGAAGAAATTGCACTCTAGTTGTTTAAAGGCTTTCAGTAGGATTTGGATCCTCCTACAGTCAAAATCCATAAAGTTATTGTTTCTAAAACTGCAGCAGATGGCAAGAAGGAACCTTTTAGCTTGATGATCAAGAATGATGCAATTGATCCATGGACCTAATGATTCTCAAGTTTTTGATGTGTCAAACCAAGTTCATGAATCTTGGTTATTGAGGATATATAGGTACTCTAGGTTTGTTCTGATCTGTCAGCTTCTAGCTGATTACTACTTTTGTTTGAAATTGTTCAAAGTGCTACAAGAAAGAATTTCTGCTTAGCTTTGAGCTACATGTATTGGGAGAGGAAAGCAGCTTGTTTTTGATAGAATGTGATTAAAAGTTTTTATATTTATTATAGTAGATGAGGTTGTTGGCAAAATTCTTGGTCTGTAAAGGCCTCTTCCACTTGGTGTGCTTGTGACATGTTAGTTTTAGAAGAATCAATCATGTTATTTTGACCATACCAACTTAGGCATCCAAGATAATAATGTCCTTAAGTTTAGTAAGGAGCTATGTAGTCAAAAGCGCTAGGTGGTGCTTAGTCAGTCGACCCCTAAAAAGACTAGTCGAGGACAAGGCAGGGCTAGTTGGCCTAGTCGGTACCCCAATTAAAATATAAAAAATATACAAAATATACATAAAAATATGTTTAATTCTTCTGGTAATAAGATGTTTTCATCGCACAAGTATAAAATTACACATTCTTTCACAAAATATGTATATATAACCAGAATATACATATATAACTGTAGGTGCGCGCGCACACACACACACACACACACACACACACTAGTAGAAAACCCATGCAAATGCACCGAGAGAGAGAGGAGCCAAATAAATAAATAAATAGAAAAATACAACACATAAACTTCTATTTGCTAAGTTACACCAATGAATGATTAAACAAAAGAAGATGGTAGAAAGAACAGAAAAAAGAGTAAGTTCTAAGAAGGTGATAGTTAACTTTGATTGGGATGCATAATATGAAACTCAACAAAATACTTACAATCAAACACGAAACGCGACCAGAATCCGTTCACCACGATAAACCTAGAGGACTCTATATCATGTGAAAATATCTCTAATTGAAGGTATTATCATGCTTCAACATAATATCCCAATTTCTATCTTTATATCTGCAACATCAGTATCATTAAAAAAGTCAAATAAGACACCATCCAAATCCAAAATTATAAGGAAAAAACAAAACCAAACATCACAAAAAGATGAGAAAGTTTGCCAATAGTGAAAAGAAAATGAACCTGCACCAGTCAAAGTCAATTGGTTTGCTTCCCATGAGTATGTGCAGATGCTCCAAAAGATTGGAAATGAGGATCATTTACCATTTTTATTTATTGAGGTTTTTGATGTTTAACTGCTTTGGAGAGAGAGAGAGAGAGAGAGAGAGAGAGAGAGAGAGAGAGAGAGAGAGAGAGAGAGATGGGATGCTCATAATGATAGTTTTATAAAAATTAAAAGATGAAACATTAAATGGGTGATAGGACCAAGTAGCATTAAATTATTATTTATTAAAATATTTTTTTTTAGCTTGTGATTGGAGAGAGAGCGATAGAGAATTAATGCAATTGGTTTTCTGCATGGGGAAGGGTGAAAATGCATTGGCAAAATGGGGGGTTACGTGCGAATGGAATAAGAAGAGAGTTATCTGAGTGAATAAGTGAGAGAAGGGACATTGGAAAATGCATTTAAGGTGACTAAATGGAGAGAGAAGAAAGGTATTGAAAAAGAGGAAGGGGGGTACTTGCCAAGTTTTCATTGGTTGAGAGAAAGGGTCGTTAAATATGAGAGACATACACGTTAAAAGAGGCAAAAAGGTGGGGGTTGGTAGGGCCATAGAGAGGAGAAAATAGCAAGCTGTAATGTAATTATAAAATGATAAATTAAGCATTAAGTGAAAATGAATAAACAATGTAGTATAAGTAAACACAATAAGATTATTTGATTGTGATTGGTTGTGAAGTGGCTTTGATTTTTGTGTTTCACTCCAAGAGATTGGGATATATATATATATATATTCAGTATAATCAACAAAATATGCTTTCAACCTCACAGAAGCACAATAACACATACATATAAATAACATATTGCATAATCCATAACACTAAACATGCTATGACGCTTTTATAGAAAAATTCATTAGAAACAAAGTAACCACATATATAAAAAAACATAATCAATTCAAATTAACTATGCATGCTTTCAACGTTTCATAGTAAAAAAACCCAAAAGCAAAGTAACATATATATATATATATATAACATAATCGATATAGATGTAATTAACTAAGCACATTTTCATCATTTCACAAAACAATCATACACACATATATCAAATTTTATATAAACAAAAAAACAAATATTGTTAATGTTGTACATATTTTGTGTATATATACATGCATGTATATATATTTTATATATTGGATATGCATGTAATAGGTTATGCCCATTAAGGGCATTTTAGACTTTTTTGGATTGTAATAGGCAGTGCCTAGTAGGGGCAGATTTGAAAGCTTATTTTTATGTTATTATTTATTATTTTTTGTATATTATATCTGTTGGGACAACCCAACTCACTGTTGGGCTAGTCCAACTAGCCGTTGTGCTAGTCCAACGACTAGTTGGACTAGCCCTCTTGTCTCCTTTTTGGCTTTATAAAAGGGATCTTTCCCCATGTATTTGTAATGCTTTTCTAAGCATTTTCTACACTTAATATCATTTATATTTTTTATGTTGTGGCCCTTTAGTGGCTTGTGTTTGTGAGATTCATTGTGAATTTGTATTTTGCCCATAAGTGGCACTTTGTTCTTGTGTTCTTGTAGCCCTTAGAGGCACTATCTTGTATTATTTTATTGTTTTATTACATGGTATCAAAGCCTTGGGGGGCTCTTGGAGCTTGTAGATTCAAGATCGTGTTCGTGTTGAAGGTTAGTGTGCTCGTGTGAAAGCATCTTGGAGGAATCTTCATCATCTTCTCTCTTTTGTTCTTTTCTCTCCCATGGATGATAAAGAGGTCGTTATTGTTCCGATCAAGTTCGATGGGCAAAACTATAATATGTGGGTCACGACGATAAAGAGGATCCTAATGGACGAGTTGTGGGAATATGTTGATGGTTCCTCCCCGAAATCTCAACTTATTCTCACAAAAACTACTACAGGAGAAGATGAAGAACTTAAAGAAGAAACTCTGAAGGGAATTAAGAGAGAAAAGACCTTATTGTAATACAAAAAACCTATAAAGAATGGGAAGTGGGCCATGCCAAGGTCCTTTCTCTTTTTATGGGAGTATGCTTGAAGAACCATGCTCCAACATACTTGAGTTTGAGAAGGTGGACGAAGCATGAGAGTTTATTAGGTAAACTTATACCCAAAAAGATGTCTCTCACAAATGCTATCTAAGAGATCAGATCCATAATTATAAGCAAGGTGACAAGACCGTTAGAGAGTACTATAGTGCTCTAAAAAACCTTTGGGATCAAATTGCCAAATTAGAGCTAATATGGGAAACTCCAAATGATGCTCTCCAAAGAAAGAAGCAATTTTTTTAAGGGAAACTTTTTAGGCCTTAGACCCTAATTTGAACAAGTTCGGGTGAATATCATTCATAGGAAAAAATCTTTTCCCTTACATGAAGTATTGGCCCAAGTTTGTATGGAGGAGATAAGGTTGAAATCCATGTCCGAATCTAAAGATAATTTGTTTAGCATATCTATACTGGGAGCCAACAACTACCTCATTTTTTCAAGCCTTACTACGAGAAACCTCTAAATGATGATGCAAGAAGGAAGATCATATGTCACATTTTCTGGACAACTGGGGCACATTAAGCCCTATTGCCCAAAATTCAAAGAGAAGAAAAAAAGGTGGCATCCGTGAGAGCTTCCCAAGATGACAAGAGTGAAATCGATGAAGATTCGAAATCCATTGGAATCATGATTTTGTCTCAACTTGTGGAGGCCGTACAACCACTCCTCAAAACCTCCTCTTCCTCCATTTCGGGAGCCATTGTGTTTACTATTGAAAGTCTATGTAATATATAGTAGTATAGTTATGTGTAATATAACTTAATCTGGTCCTTATATACATACCCTAGTAAGAGGGGCTATATTAGTCATTTTAATTTCTTTTGTTGTACACTAAAGGGGATCAACCCTTTTTATGTAAGAGTGATCCCTCTCACGATGCATTGTATTGAATAAAACTTTTGTTCTCTCTCCACTTAAGACCTTTCGTAACCCTTGCTTCTTTTTCCTCTCTTTTCTTAATACTTCTAACATGGTATCAGAGCCATCTTTGCAGTAAAAGAGAGGAGGAGAAGCATCTCGTGTGCAGCAAATTCAACCCAAATAGTGAAGCTCGTCCTTGACGTGCCGGTATCCTCATCCTACCCAACGACTGGCTGTGGTGGCTGGGGTTGAAGAAGCTGACTTGAGCATCCACTAGTTGGTGATTTTAGGAGATTTTTAAGCAAATCTCATGAGATTTGTGTAAGTTTTGGATTTTCTATTGGATGTCTAAGAATTTTTGGTTTTTAAGGTGCATATCTGGATAGAGTTGGGAATCTGTGGTTTAGGGTGGGAGATCGGTATTGTTTGGGTTGTTTTTGCATTAGAAAATCTGAAACCAAACTTGGTTTGGATTAGACACAGAATTGGAGAGTTTTGAGGATTTTTCAAGAGAGGAATAGGTGGTGGCAACTCTGTTTTGGGTTTTAGTTGATGTGTTTGGTGCTGCACCTATTTTGATCGTGCTTGCTATAGAAAGTTGAAGAAAACTCTCTGGGACAGCTGGTTTGGGGTTTTGGAGGAGACTTGAGCAAGTGTTGAGGTATCCATAGCTTGCGGTAAGCTATATTTAGGGTTTTCGAAGTGTTGACTGCCCCTATTCTATGTCACATGGGTGCGGGTGCGGGTGCGGGGATGCGACACTTCCAAAAAACCCGGGTGCGGGGGTGCGGCAGGGGCAAACATGTAAAAAAAAATTATATATATATATAATTTTGAAGTTTTAACAGTTTAACATTTAACAGTTAATGTTGTCATAATATCATTCATCATGCATGCAGTATATCAACCTAAATATCAAATTATCAATCAAATAAGTAAAGCAATTACATAAATCGACCTAAATATCAATCAAATAAGTAAAGCATAAAAGAACTAAATTACATACCAAAGTATATCCTGATGAAGTAATGGGTGTTAATAATTTTCTTCTTCATCATCAAATGCATCATTAGAAGGAATACTGGGCTCAGCTAAATCCATGTTTGTTATGTTGAAATCATGTTCTCCCTCAAAGTCACACTCTTCTGGGTTTACATCCCAAAATTTGGATGTTCCTTGTCTGCGTTACAAACCCAATTTTAAAATGTTAAATACAATACAAGTATATTTAAATGAAAACTAAGAAATAATCAAATAACAAAGAGAGCAAATTAGTACCTGTGTTGATCATTGCTTCGCGAAAGTAATCGAAGATTTGAATGAACATATACTAAATCCTCTGCACGCTTGCTGGTGAGTTTGTTTTTCTTTATGTTGTGGATTCGAGAATATGTGCTCCAATTTTTTTCACAATAAGATAAACTAGCAGGCTGCGATAGCAATCTTAATGCAAGACGTTGGAGAAGAGGTGTTTCTGATCCAAATGTTGACCACCATGTGATAGGATCTATATTATCTTCTTCTCTCACGAATAATGCCGGTCCATATAATCTCGAAGATGAAAAATTTCCAAACTCTTGTGTGACTTGATGTAGAAGATATGCTTCTGGAAAAAGTCTTGTCATACACATATTTCTATGTCTTTATAGCTCTGGGTCTAAATTTGGAGGGACACGACCAATACCACAAGCCCGCCACTTATTTGCATAATATTTTGGATTAAGAGAATGTGCCATGCAATGCAAAGGAGTGTTGCTCTTATCCCATCTTCTGGCTAAAATTGAATGAATATGATTAAAAAAATCTGAATCATCCAATGCATGATTTTTTTCTTCATGCTTGAAAACTATAGCTTGTATTTTTTCAATTATATTATCCCACATTTCATAAACTCTGTGAAGCATGAGCTCATCCTTATCAACTTCTCTTAACATTTCCCAAATAGGTTGCGTAAATTAAAAGAAGTATACCACTCTGTCCCAAAACTCATCATCAAGAATGAATTTTTTAATTTCATGAGCCTTGATATCATCCTCAGCACGATAGAATGTCCAATTTTCATCAGTCACCATGTTAATCAAAGCATTCTTCACTCTTTTAATCCTCTTCATCATCACAATGATGGACACAAAACATTTTTCAGCGACCTTCAACAATTTCAAATCAGAATGCCTATTAAATATAGCATTAACACGATGGTGGTTAACAACAAAATTCCTAATGCTTTTGACATTTCTTTCTAAATCTTCAATCCATGAACATAAAGCATATGCTTGCGAATTTTCTTCTTCTTTGGGGTTGCGGATGCTCTTTAGGGCTAGATTTAAGCTGTGTGCTACACAAGGAGTCCAAAAAATATGAGGGTACTCACTCTCCAAACTCAACGCTGCACTTTTACAAACTGGAGCGTTGTCTGTAATGATTTGTATCACTTTCTGATCACCCACTTCTTTTATCACTTCTATAAACAATCCCTTCAAATACTCTGCATTTTTATATTCCCCAGATGCATCAACTGCTTCAAGAATATTGGGCCACTAAGCGAACAAGCAATGAAATTGATTAATGGACGCCTTTGAATATCTGTCCATTCATCAGACACAATAGAAACTCCATTTTGCTCCTATGAATATTTTTTAATCTCCAGCAACCTCTCCACATTTGCCCTCTCTTCTGCAAGAAGTGTGGTTCATATTTTTTCTGAACTTGGAGGCACATAACCACTCAAATTACAATTTGCCAAGGATGTTACTAAATCCTTCCAATAAGGATTTCTAGCCGCATTAAATGAGAGTGAACCAGAATAAAAATACCTCCCAACTTTTCTATTTAATTATTTTCTTCCATATGTATTGAATGCTGCTTGTATCGTTCCTCTACCTCCTACATTGACTTTTTTTTTTCAGCATCTTCTTGGTGGCTTGCAAATGACACACTAACTGCACAAGAATCGACCATTGCCTTTCTCTTCTTTCTTCTTGTGTTTTCTTGTATTGTCTTTGCATTGCGCCTCATCAACTTTTCTGCAAGCTGAAATGCCATGTCCTGGTATCTTCAATAAATGAGCCTTCACTCTTGTGTAAGACCCAATAAAATCTTCTTCGCAGATCTTGCATCAAAATCTCTTGTTTCCACCGTCTCCTTCTCTAGTTTTTACAAGTTTATCTACATGTACCCATAGTGACCCCATATCATCAATCCCACTGCAACTATCAGCAAAACTAGCAGCAAAACTCACATGTTGGGACAAGGATGATGCAAGTCCTTTTCCTTTATCCGTCATTTTTATCCTGAAAACACAAAAAAAAATACATTCAAATTTTCAAATCAATTATACTCGACCCCCTTTCCCTGTCGAAAACACAGGGAGAAGGGGGGGCTCAGCCCCTCCCTTGCCGACCCAACAAGAGAGCGAGAGCGAGGGGGGCTCGACCCCTCCCCTGCCGACCCAACAAGAGAGCGAGAGGGGGGGCTCGACCCCTCCCCTGAAATCAAAGGGAGTAGGGTGGGGGGGCTTGGCCCCCTCCCCTGCCAAAAAATGGGAGGGGATCAACCCCTTTCCTACCGAAAACAGAGGGAGCAGGGGGTGCTCAGCCCCTCCCCTGTCGACCCAACAAGAGAGCGAGAGGGGGGGCTCGGCCCCTCCCCTGCCAAAAACAGAGGGAGCAGGGGGGGGCTCAGCCCCTCCCTTGTCGACCCAACAAGAGAGCGAGAGAGGGGAGGGGCTCGGCCCCTCCCCTGCCGACCCAAAAAGAGAGCGAGAGGGGGGGGGGGGGGGGGGCTCGACCCCTCCTGTGTCGAAAACAGAGGGAGCGGGGTGGCTCAACCCCTCCCTTGCCGACCCAACAAGAGAGCGAGAGGGGGGGGGGGCTTGGCCCCTTCCTTGTCGACCCAACAAGAGAGCGAGAAGGGAAGGGGGTGCTCGGCCCCTCCCCTGCCGACCCAACAAGAGAGTGAGATGGGGGGGGGGGGGGCTCGACCCCTCCTGTGTCGAAAACAGAGGGAGCAGGGGGGGCTCAGCCCCTCCCTTCCCGACCCAACAAGAGAGCGAGAGAGGAGGGGGGGGGGCTTGGCCCCTTCCTTGTCGACCCAACAAGAGAGCGAGAAGGGAAGGGGGTGCTCGGCCCCTCCCCTGCCGACCCAACAAGAGAGTGAGAGGGGGGGGGGGCTCGGTCCCTCACCTGTTGAAAACAGAGGGAGAGAGAGGGGGGGCTCGACCCCTCCCCTGCTAAACCAATAAGAGAGCGAGAGGGTGCAAGAGGGGCTCGACCCCTCCCCTGCCGACACAAGAAGAGAGCGAGAGAGGGTACGTACCTGCGAAAGGAGAGGAGGAGCTTGAGAGGTGGAGTTGGGGCGTCGGTAGGAGAGAGCTTGAGCTCAGGGGGAGAGGAGAGGAGAGATTAGTGGCAAAAAAAAAATTTCTGCCCTAATCCTCCTTTTCATCGGGGATTTTTTTTTAACGCCAAAAAGTGAACAAAAATGACCCTGGGTGCGTTGACCGCACCTGGTGCCGCACGCGCACCCGCGTCGCATCGCGTCGACGCTGGTGCGGCACCTGTTTTGCCGAGTCCCTGTGACTTAGCCCCTATTTGTCTTATTTGTGCTGTATTTGTGTTGATTCAACATTTCTTGTGCATATAAAGTGCATTGTAACTTCTGCTTATGCCTTGTGACTTCCACTTGATTCTTGGAGTGTCTTTGTTGGCATTTTGGTGAACTTAATTCCTTCCATTTTTGGTAATACTGATTGTTGGAGGTAACATGGAGAAGGAAGGGATTCAAATTATCTCCATTAAGTTAAATGGGACAAATATTGGGCTGATTTCTTGGAAGCAGTGGTTGTTGGGAAAGGCTTGGGAGGCTACTTGGATGGTTCAAAGACAAAACCCAAGTTTTCTGATGAGGGTTTTGATAAGTCTATAGAGGAATGGGTCATTAACAATGCGAGAGTTAGTGCTTGGATTCTTGGGTCTGTGGAACGTAGAATTGCCATGAATATTTCAAAATTTCATGAGGCAAAAGAAACTTGGACCTAACTCAGTCAAGTTTATAGGCAAGAGAACTGGGCAAGGCATTATCAACTCACTCAAGAGTTGAGAAGTATGCGCCAAGGAAGTAAGTCCATTGAGAAAATTTATTCAGATATGCAGAGAATCTGGGATGCCCTTGCACTTATGGAGGGCCAGAAGAAATGTGAAAAATGTACTAAATGTGTCTTGCACATAATGTCAGACTTATTTGGGGGCTTCTTGATCAACATAGTGAGACTAACAGAGTTATTGAGTTTCTCATGGCTCTCAAACCATAATTTGATGGAATGATGAGTGTTATTTTACATCGTTTTCACTTACCATATGCAACTCAAGTCATTGTATAGTTAATTGCAGAAGAGACTAAGTTAAAGTCTCTTGGATCATTCTCTTCAGGGGATACTGTCATGGTTGTATCTAGGTAGATGGGCGGTAGAATTGGTGGAAGAGGTGGTGGTAGGACTGGAGGACGTGGAGAGTTGGGATTTGGCGGAAAAGGTAACCTTAATTCTGTTCAGTGCCACTATTGTAAGGGCTTTGGCCATATGAAGAATTATTCTCATTCTCAAGAAAAAGAAAGGTGGTACATATGCAGCTTCTACTGAGAGTAAGGGTGTAATGCCCAAGGATGAGCAATCAGTTCCTCCATCATTTGCTGGTGGCGAAGTGATGGGTAGTGGACAATTTCAAATGTTAGAGTAGGTTCAACATGAGATTCAACATCAGATCCAACAACTGCAGATTTTTGCTCAGTCAGCCATTGGTCCTTCATTTGTCACTCCTGCCTCCTCTGTTAGTACTGCTTTTTTAGGTATCTCAGTTCATTTTACTGGTTGGCTAATAGACTCTGGGGCTTCATGCCATATGACACCTCATGAGTCTGCCATCCCCGTAGTGACATTTTTCGTACTGCAGATGGTTCCCCTATGTTTGTCTCCAAAGTATGTTCAATTACTTGTGACTTTTATCTTGGTAGTAAATTTATTCTTTCTCAAGTTTATCATGTTTCATCCTTTGTTATGAATCTTATTTTTTTTGATCAAATTACCAAACTTAACTGTAATGTTATCTTTTCTTCTGTTGGTTGTGTTGTGCAGGACCAGTTGTCTAGAAAGAAAATTGGGATTGGACATAGAAAATGAGATCTGTACTACCTGGACTGGATTGATATGAGGAAGCAAGAGGAAGTTGGAACTGAATATGGAGCTTCAGTTTTAGATGAGTTTGTTTTGTGGTACCAAAGACTCTGACATATTTCTAGCTCTAGGTTGCAAAGTTTAGTGTCTTTGGAAAGTGCTGAAAAATCCAAGTTAGTTGTGTCAAATCATGTCAAAGATTGTGTTGTAAATTGGCCAAGAGTCATGCCTTGTCATTCAAGTCTAGTGATGGAATAAGAGTCCTTTTGATTTGGTACATTAAGATGTCTGGGGTCTTTCTTCTGTTGTGTCAAAAGGAAGATCATCTTATTTTGTGACTTTTATAGATGATTGTACAAGATTTAAATGGATATACTTTTTGAAAAATAGAAGTGATCTTTGTGAACTTTTTAAGAGCTTTTGTGTCATGATTGAGAATTAATTTGCAGCTAAGATTAAAACTTTGCGAATTGATTTTGGTGGTGAATATATTAGCTATATGTTTGAAGGATTCCTGCAAGAGAGATGTATAGTTAATCAAAAGTCCCGTCCCTACACTCCTGAGCAAAATGGTGTAGCTGATAAAAAAAAAACATATCTTGGAGACAACAAGAGCTCTTCTGTTAGAATGTGTACTTTGACAGATACAAAGACAAGTTATCTCCTAAAGTTGTCAAATGTTGATTTCTTGGTTTCACTGATGATCAAAAGGGATACAAGTGCTATGATCCAGTTGGAAAGCAAGTGTGGATATCTCAACATGTTTTTTAAGAGAGTTATATTTTAGTCAGTATGGAGAAAATACAGAAAATGAGTCTGACTTGTCTTTTTTTTATTACTTTTGAAGCAAGAGAAAGTGGGAGAGAGAGGATGGAGAGTCAAGGGGAGAAACGGGAGCAAGTCATGGATAGAGAAAATAGGTTTGGCCAAACCTACTCAAGGAGACATGAAGATGTGATTGAAAATTTATTTTTAGATCAAGTGGAAGAGCAAGGAAGTGAAGAGGCCAATCCTGATCCCATTCCTGCAATATCTGATCCAAGACAACAACAAAACTTAGAGTTATCATCTTCTTCTGTGTCTTCTCAGGTACGTAAAAGTTCTAGACAAGAGTCATGGTTGATGAAATGAATGCACTTGAAAGAATGCAGGCATGCAAACTAGTAAAACCTTCTTCAAAGAAAAATATTATTGGCAACAAATGGGTATACAAGGTAAAGACAATGACATATGGGTCGGTGGAGAGGTATAAAGCCAGATTGGTAGCTAAGGGTTATAGTCAACGTTTTGGAATTGATTTTGTTGAGACTTTTGCTCATGTGGCTCATATGACTACAATTCGTACCCTACTAGCAGTAGCTGCCATACATCAGTGAAATCTTTAGCAGTTAGATTCAAGAATGCATTCTTGAATGGAGATTTACAAGAGGAAGTGTATATGGAACTACCACAAGGATACTCGGATCTAGAAGGTAGAGTGTGCAGGTTTCGCATAGCCCTCTATGGTTTCAAACAAGCACCTCAAGCTTGGTTTGAGTTCAATTCGACAGTGAGGTCACTTGGTTTTGAGCAGAGTCACCATGATCCTGCTTTGTTTGTGTCTTCCTCTGCTCTTGGAAAATGTATATTGCTTCTTTGTGCTGATGATATGATTCTCATTGGAGATGACATAAAGAATATTTAAGAGACCAAAAAGACACTAGCTAATATGCTCGAGATGAAAGATTTGAGACGTTTAAAGTATTTTCTTGGGCTTGAGATAGCTTACTCTCGAAGGTGACTGTACTTGTCCCAACATAAGTATGCTATAGATTTGGTTGTGAAAGCAAGATTAGTAGATGACTCAAAACAGGTAAATTCCCTCATGGAGGCAAATTTGAAGATGAGGGCAACTGATGGTGTTGAGATAGAGGATCCGGTAGTATACAAGCAGTTAGTTGGGAGTCTTATATATTTGACTATATCTAGACCAGATATAAATCATGCAATTCATGTAGTCAATCAGTTTATGAGTGCGCCCCGATCAGTTCACTTGACAGTCATACTTAGAATCATCAGGTATGTCAGAGACTCTATGCACTATGGCATGCTTTTCTCATCCTCAACTGGCAAAGAGTTGAGAGCTTTTTATGATGTTGACTTTGGAGGCTCTATAAGAGATAGACTTTCCACTATAGGGTTTTGTGTTTTCCTTAGAAGCTCCTTGATCTCGTGGAAGGGCAAGAAGCAACAACGAATTGCTTTGTTTACTGCAGAAGCAGAATATAGAGTTATGACTCAAGTTGTGGCTGAGATTATTTGGATACGATGACTATTAAATGAATTAGGAATTTTATGTGAAAAGAGAACTCAACTATATTGTGACAATATGAGTGCTATTCACATTGCCAAGAATCCAGAGTTTCATGAATGCACCAAGCACATTGAAATAGATTGACACTATATAAGGACTTATGAAGATGAAATTATAGCTTTGGAGCATGTCAGTTCAAAGAATCATATTACAACTGTGTTTACAAAAAGTTTTTCTCCTTTGCATTTCAGTTCTTTGCTTTCCAAACTTGGAATGATTCCTTTACATCCTTCCAAGTTTGAAGGGGATTATTAAAAATCTGTGTAATATATAGTGGTATAGTTATGTGTAATATAACTTAATCGGATCCTTATGTACATAACCTAATAAGAGGGGGTATATTAGTCACTTTAATTTCTTTTGCTGCACACTAAGGGGGTTCCACCCTTTTTATGTAAGAGTGAGCCCTCTCACTATGCATTGTATTGAATAGAACTTTCGTTCTCTCTCTATTTTAAACCTTTCGTAACCCTTGCTTCTTTTCCCTCTCTTTTCTCAATACTTCTAACATTTACATCATCTCCTCCGGGTAAGATTTCTTGGCTTTTAGATGCCGAAGCTTCCTTTCATATGATCCTAAATAAATTTTTACTTTCCGATTATGACACTAATTCAACAAAAACGTGTCTTTACTACCGACAAGTCCTCTCTTGATATAAAGGGTATTAGGAATTTTCAAAGGTTTTCAATTTTTTTCATTCAAAAAATTAGATTTGTTCCTAAATTAAAGTTGATCCTAATTTTTGTTTCTCAAATTGTTAACCTTGGGTGTAGTATCTCTTTTTCATCAAACCAATATTGGGTGCCGGATCTTCCATCAGGCAAGCGGATTGGGGAATGCCCTAGAGAAGAAAACCTCTACTACATAGATCAACTTGTTTTTTTAATGAAAACTTTTTGTTATAATTTACAAATGTTTTGTGGCATCAAAGGCTAGGACATCCTAGCATATATCTAAATTGGCTTATGTACCACATTTGAAATTTTTTTGTAATAAAGAAATTTATTATACCGATTGCATTCTTGGTAAAATGAAACCTCTTCCTTTTCCTACTAATCACAACCTTTTGAATTAGTGCACTCGGATGTATGAGATCTCGCTCTCGTTCATTCAAAAGGTGGTTATACTTTGTGATATTTGTGGATGAATATTTTAGATTTGCTAGGATTTATTTTCTTGGGCACAAACATAAAGTTTTTGGAATATTCAAAGTTTTTCATAACCTTGTCAAAAATCAATTTAAAACAAATATATTCATCTTTCACTCCGATTCATGTGAATAATTTATGTCAAATGATTTCAAAGAATACCTTGAATCAAATGAGATTTTACATCAAAGATCTTGTGCCTACACTCAACAAAATGGTTTTGCCGAAAGAAAACATAGGTACATAGTTGAATGTTGAAACTACTAGGACATTTCTAATTTCAAAACATGTTTCAAAAGAGTTTTGGGCTGAAGCTTCTTTAACCATTGTTTACCTTATCAATAGACTTTCGTCTACCAAACTTCAAAATATTTCTTCTTATAAAAAACTCTTTAAAATCTCTTTGAATTATTCTAGACTAAGGCCTTTTAAAATTTTAATGTTTTGTCCTTGCCAACAAAAATGACAAGCTTTCTTCAAAAGCCATACCTTGTGTATTTCTTGGGTACGGAGAAAACCAAAACGGATTTCGGTGTTATGATTTTGACAAAGACAAACTTTATGTCTATATAAATGTCTATTTATTAAAGAAAAGTATTTTTATCAGATTCTTGCTTGAATTATTACCTAAGAGCTTTGTGGTCCTGACTAGTCCACCTAGTCAGTCTAGGCTAAGCAAAGTACCTAGGCTTTGCAATTCCTAGGTGGGTACCTTAAAAAGTACTAATTTTGCCGACTAGGCACCGACTAAGGCGCCTAGTCAACGCCTAAGCTACCTCCGCCTAGGCATGAGGGAAGTTTTATTTTTTACTATTCATATATATATATATTGTAATTTTTTTGTGTATATATAATTATATGTATTTGTGTGTGTTTATGTGATTTATTCTGTGAAATCATGAAAACATGCTTAGTTATTATATTTATATATGTGTGTGTGCTACTTTGCATTTAGGATTTTTTTTGTGAAACATTAAAAGCATGCACAATTAATTTTAATTGATTATGTTTTTTATATATGTGTGTATTACTTTGTTTCTGATGAATATTTCTACAAAAGCCTGAAAGCATGTTTAGCATTACGAATTATGTAATATGTTATTTATATATGTATGTGTTATTGTGCTTCTATGAAAGGTTGAAAACTTATTTTGTTGATTATATTGAATATGTTATGAATAATTGAAATATATATATATATATATATATATATATATTTGTGTATGTACAATTATATATATGTATATTCTGGTTATGTATATTAATATATTTTGTGAAAGCATATGTAATTTTGTACTTGTATAATGAAATCATCTTTCATAAAAGAATTAAACATATTTTTATGTATATTTTGTGTACTTTTTTTATATTTAATTGGGGTACCGATTAGTCCCGCCTAGTCCTCGACTAGTCTTTTTAAGAGTCTACCGACTAGGCACCACCTAGCGCTTTTGACTACATAGCCTAAGAGAAATGATGATTGCATGGTTAGTGATGTTGGTAACTAAGACCCTCAACCCAATATCCAGGATGGTGCTAATCTTAAACAAATTGAGCCCATAGTAATTCAATATAGTAGACGTGGAAATGACAAACAACCTAGTGCTTTTGAAAACTATTCCAACTTAGAAAGACAACATTTAGGTGAACCTAGAAGATCTGACAGGGTTCCTTAGTTGTCAAAGGTGCTAGGCAGAGCTTAGGCGTTGAGCCCATAAAAAGACTAGTCTAAACCTAGGCGGTACCCCAAATAAAAAAAAACTAAAAAATGTACAAAATATGTAAAAAAACTACTAAAATTAATAACAAACATGTATACAACATAAAACCAATCAACAATAAGCAATAGACAAATAATATGTTGTCGAACACTGTAAAACAGTTATATTACATAAAAACAGTCAAATAGATAATTCATACGCTTATAGATTATATATGAATTAAGTACATAGATATGTATATATATAATTATATATATAATATAAACACATAATATTGTAAATTTATAATATATGTTTATGATGTGTTAATATATATAATTACATCGAAAACATATTTATGTGTGTACAACTGCGTATCAGAACGAGAGACTACCTCGGCTAGGCTGCCAAGGCGGCACCTAGGCTCCGCCTTTGACAACTAATCGGAGGAGTGAAAGGAAGAGGAAGAAGAAAAAAATAAGGTAAAAAAGCAAAACAAAAGAAGAAAATGAGAGAATAAAAAAAGAAAGCTTTTGGGCTGGGAGGAAGAAGAAAAAGAAGAAAAAAAGACAATTTTTTTAAAAAACATGACAATTATGTCCCTGCAGCTTAGTCATAGACAACCTAGGCAGCGTAGGTAAAAAACAGGGCCCTACTGCCTAGACCCATAAGCCTAGGCGGTGGCCCTACGCCTAGCCAGCCTAGGTGGAGCCTAGGTGCATCTTTTGACAACTAAGCAAGGTTCCCAGGCCTCCTGATAGATTCATTTCATGCGAATCGTTTTCTCCCCAGTATAGAGCTTGTCTAGCTAAAATCCTGTCTTATTTTAAACCAACTATCTACAACCAAGCCAAAAAATACCGTGAATGGATAGGAGCCATGAATGACGAATTAGGGGCACTTGAAATTTTCAAAAGTTGGAAAATAAAAGATTTACCTATAGGAAAGTAAACTATAGGTTGCAGATGTGATTTGTCCTTGTTATGTATTGATGTGGTGGAACTGATATAATTATAAGGACACATGCATTCAGCCAGTCATGATTGATCTCAAAAGAGAAACGTCGAAGAACACTTCCAAGTTGTCTGTGTTTGAGAAAAAAATAAAAACAGTTTTGTAGAAAAATCTTTGTGAGTTGTTGTTTCAAAACCATTTGGTGACTTTGAATAAATCAAATTGGGGTTATGTATAACCCCAACTTATGAAAAAAAAGAGAACAAAAAATATGTATACTATATTTGAAGGTGGGTATATATAAATACATGGATGCAAACCGGCTGGGGTTTTCCCAATGCCCATCTGGATGCTCCTATGTGTTGCGGACCACACTGGTCCTGACCAACAAAGCACCCAATTTTTTTTCCTACTAAACCTATGCACTTTTTTTCGTCTACTTTGGTGCAAGATGGCTTTCTGTTATATCTTGTTTTTCTTTTTGGAGTCAAAGATGGCAAAGAGATATGATATGGAGGCCTTTTCTTGCAATCCCTATCCAAGAGAATGGGAAAGAAAGCAAAAGAAATGGAGGACAAAGAACAGTGGAAGAAAATATATGGCTTAAAGAAATTTTTGTAAAGAAATCATGAAATATGAAACACGTTTGAGAAAAGATCAAAATATCAACACGCTATTTTGAGGTTTTCTAGAACTTTCCATTAGAACATGGTGTTACATAATTTGTTTTTACTATGTGCATGTGTGTTTGTGTTTTGGCACTATATTTTGCTTGCAAGACAAGCGTGTACAACTGTACATAGTTATATAAATGCCATTTCCATTTCCTGACTCTAAAGACGTCTCAAACATTAGGAATGATTACAGTAGGTGCTATTCTTTCTGGATAACTTCAATAGCATGTTCAAGATTGAAAACTGACCTGCTCACGTCTTCTTCACCAAAGAGATGTTTAGCTTTACCTTGATTGGTTCACAACTGCAAACTTTCTTGAGAAATATCTGAAATCTAATAGAATCCAATTTATAGTCAATAGTTCTTAATTATCAAAGATGCATATTTTGATGAACACATGAAATTCTCCCATGTATTTAGAATGCCTACGCAGGTTGCTAATTGCAGTCTCTTTCCTAAGGGTCTTCCTTCCTAATATTTATTTTTTGTTTTTTCTTTCTTTAAGTGCACCGTGTTTAAGTTTTTTTTCTTATTCTTTTTGCCAAGGGGTGGTGATCAGATGAGAAAGTCCAATTGGGAAGCTTTATCATGATGCTATGTCACCTGGGTATGGGTTCAGGTATGGATGGTACGACATGGCAATTCCAAAAAATGTGGGTTCGGGGACACGGCTATATATATATATATTATGTATATATATTAAATATCACATAAATACAAAATAAATTCAAAATAAACTGAATATAATCTAAATATATATGCTATATCTAAAATATATAGTATATACTGAAATATAAAGTTATAAACTGAAAATGTAATTATAAATTATTAATTGAATACAAACTTGTATGTACAGAGGGTAAAATGGTGTGTCCAGGTGTTGACGCGGGTACGGAGGGCAAAATGGAGTGTCCAGGTACCATAGTCATGATGATGATACAATGTTTTCGCTTGCATCATGGTTAGAATTTACTGAATATTGTACATGATTTTGTATGAGAGCTTCCATCTCAAATGTAAACAGATCTTAACCATCTATTTCACCAAGGATTACATAGTTACAAGCGGCCCTTTGTTTTGTTTCAGAATTTTACAAGATATTTTAGACCTTCAATTTGTTGATAGCTAGTGGATGGAAATACATAATCATTACAGTTGGATGCATTCTTTTAACTCACTAACTTTACTAGGAAAAATGTATGTGCTCCCTATTTCCTCTGCTTTGAAGCTTTATTTATTATGTAGGAAGCCCAGAAACATACTTGTTGAATAATATATTTACATAGACAAAAAGTAAGTTTTTCCAACAATGTGCCTTCTTACATTTCGTAGTGGTTGGCCGGCTTGATCAGTAACCTTGAAGGTTACCATCTTCAAAGGCCTTGGTACAAGTTATCTTTCTCGACAACCATGCTCCATCCAGAGAAAAAGATCCTTATTGCCTGAGCATTACAGTGAAGGACCATCAATAACTGGGAAAAGCAGTGCTAGAGTTTGGAGCAATGTCCACCACCATACTATCCTGCTCAAATGTCTTCCAAAAAGTCTTGAGACAAGTCGGTAGTTATGTTTGTTGTTTACTGCATGAGGTTTGGTGCCATCATTTCTTGTGTAATGAAATTCAGAAGCCATCTCAAGCTCCTCAGTTTACCTAGCAAAAGGAAGAGGTCTCACATAAACACACCCACACATGGATGCACATGCATTAGAATACTTGTACATTCTAAAGCATCTATATCCATGTGTGCCTGTTATTCTTCATAGCTCACAGAAAGATGCAGAAGCAGCTTACCTGGGTAGACCAAAGCTCCGTACATCTTTCAGGTAACAATTAAGCTGTATCTTTAATTGCATGGATCAATGGCATATTCCATCACTTGCACACCAATCTGCTTCCTGGTTGCAGTTCCAGTGTGCAAGAGATGGAATAAACCACCGAACCCATGTGCTGGTGGTCGCCATAAGGTATGGTCTTATCCCTGTACTGATGTGAATAATAGACAGAGTTTTCTGTGTGGAATTGTGTACTAGTGATGTCTGTTACCTATACCACTACCAGGTCTTTCATTCTGTCTGTAGGAAAGCTAGGTTTCTGCATATAAGGGTGTTAGGTCGCTGAACATGGCTATTCTTTGTTATCCATAGCTCAGGTAGGGTATTTATAGAACTTTTCAATGTGATTGGCCAGACAATTAAACCCTTTTATGCTATGGTTATTGTGATGCCATCATGCCAATAATCAATTGCAACTTTTGGCTTCTATTTGGGCAAATTAGGATGTAGGTTAGATTTGAAGTTACAAGCACATTATTCTTTTGTCTGATTGATCTTTAAAACAAGAATGTTGAAGTGGAATGAAAAGCAAAATGCTGGCTGTCATGTACGTTACAGCAGATGGTGACTGCACACCCATTAAGGGATCAGTTCTGTCTAGATCATCAGTGCCAACTTTCCTTGGTATCTCCAAAGGGGGCTTGTGGAGTATTCCGTGTTCAATTCACACCTTTCTCTGAGACGCTTTTCATAGATGGAAAGTGAAACTTTATTGTTGTTTTGTTACTTTATTAGAGCTGTCCTATTTTTCCTTTTTATTACGATAGTTAAACTTTATCTTTTAAAAAGTAAAGCTGAAATTATTCCTGTATTGTCCTCCTATATTCTGAAAGGGGAAATCTTAAGAACAACCCAAGGGAATATGGTGGAACCCTGTTTCATAATGTCGTAGTTTGTGATGTTAACTTAGGTTCTCTAGGCTTGACTTCTAATTGCTTGAAATCCTGTTTCTTCCTTCTAAGATCTAAAATCGTCCCTGAAAATAAGCATTTTGGACAAGGAACTTATGTGCTGTTCTGCTATTTCCCATCCAGTGTCTGAAAAATCATCATTTTTTGGACAAGGGTGTCTGTGTTGTGCTATTTGCCATCCATTGTGTATACAGAGTATACAGAAGGTTTGTTTGAGAGCTGTTGGGTGCAGCTTTCTTTAAGGAAAGTAGTGAGGTACTCAAACAGTGGTGTCAACTCACCAGGCCATGAGTGGAACTGCAATCTGAAGCCCTCGTGTCAACTCACCAGGTCAATGGAATATTGCTTTTTGGGTGGAACAGGCCTCATGTGTGAGTTAACACTTTTTCAACATTTTTAAACAATTTTATTTGAATATCTATGACTTATTAGGCGTACTCCTGTGAGCCTTGCCTGGCCTCTAAACAGGTTCAGTATGTTTATTGGCAAAACCTCTTTAATACAGTACAGGAACCACAGAGCACGCATGCTTGTGCCTGTGCTTGTGCAGTATGCACATGCTAAACAACCTGCCACTTTCGGAGGATCAAATTCTATTTGACAATTCAAACACTCATATGCCCACATGCACAGGCACTCGCCTGTCTCCCCACTCCAATGTTACCCCATAAAAGGAGCCTTTCATTCGCGTTCTTAAGGGTTACACGTATCAAATTTTGGCACATTGCGAGCCATTGATTTTTGAAGCCCTTGAAAAAGCTGCAAATTTGACACCAACATGATTTAAAATCTATTTTCTACTAAGCAAATAATGTATACCACATCTACAAGTTTGGATTAACAAAAAACTGCTCAAAAGTTGAAAATTACATGTTTTATACTAGATTTCATGTACAAATGACTGTAGCATATATATATATATATATATATATATATATATATATATATATATGAAATCCAGTATCTTCGGATGGGTTTTTCCTTCAAACTTGTTCAGACACTCGGTGTAATGCCGTGTTTTTTTTTGAAAAGAAAAAAACAATTTAGTGGAGGTTTTTGAACCACTGCTAAATGTGCATTTTTTCGCCCAGACTTTTAGCGGTCAAGACTACCACTAAAAGTTTGTAGCGCAAAAAAAAAAAAAAAAGACAGCAGCGTTGCCGTTTGATCTTACGCGATCAATGGGGACGCTTTGTCCTAACAATCTTCAAACACTTTAAGTGTTTGAAGATATATATATATATATATATATATATATATATATATATATATATATATATATATATATATATATATATATATATATATATAATGGCAGGGAGGCCATCCAAACAAAATCTACAAATAATGACCATTCCCCAGCTCCAATGTTTTAGTGTGTCATCGATGTGACCTTATATATTTGTTCTTTATAGTTCATTTAGTAAAAAACATGCTTTAAGTGAAGACTTTACATCTAGACTTTTTTTCAAAACCTGAAAAATTGATATTTCACAATTCATTTAAAACTTTAAAATACAAGGTATTGTGGGCTGTTAAATTTTAGTGCTTTCAAAAACACATCTAAATAGAAAATTCATAATCTAAAACATGTCACTAAATAAATGATAAAAAATTAATATGTAAAGTCTGATTGATTAAAAACTCGATTGTCAGATAAGGAATATTTCTGATCATCATCGATTGTTGATAGGTCTTTCTTTGGTTGGATTGTCCTCATTCAATATATATATATATATATATATATATATAGTCCCTAGAGTATGAGAACTACAGTGTGAACTACGATTTACGTTATTTGTTTATTCTTTTCTCTATAATCTAGCCGTATAGATGTGATCCACATGCTTGGTTTTATAATTTTTATCCTGCCCTCTTTCTTGTTATGTCATTGTCAGGACCTTCCAAAACAATACTTTTATGTGTTTTATGTTAGATCTGAACCGTTAGGATGTGTTTATCATTGCTTATTTATTAAGACACAAGCTTTGTTTATATTGATTTGATGTAAAAATGTGAATATTTTATCACCAGATTTTAGTACAGTATAAACCATTGATTTTTTACCTTTTAAAATACATGTCTAAGCATTAATATGCTTAATCAAAAACATGTTTTTTACTGAGCAAACAATGATAAACACATCTAACAGTTCAGATCTAACATGAAACATTTAAAACTGTAGTTTTTGGAGGGTCCTTATGGTGACCTAACAAAAAAGAGAGCAACCTAATCCCTCGTCTCCTTATTTTCCAAAATCTCCTAATACATCTATACCCTTCTTACCGTGGTTGTTATCATCCATTTTCAACTGCCATTTGAGTTCATCTTCATCCACCATCATATTGAATCCTCAGAACATCTCTTTCCTCACCTCTAAATAGAAGCCATGAAATGCCCTCACTCTTCCCAAATCTGCAGTCCTGCATCACATTTTAGACATTGCCGAACCGAAAGAAAGGTTGCCATGGCTGCTCCACCCTCCATACTCTGAAACAAAGAAAGCAAAACCTCAAAATCAATTTTCTTTTAATAAGAAAGAGAGCTCCCACCAACCCAATTAACCTTGATTTTTGAAAATTTATTTCATTAGATCAAATGGTGTGTGATAGGCTGAGGTTTGGAGGATGTCGTGACATAATAATTCATGCAAAGAAGCTCACTTTTTTATTTTATAGAATATTGAGTTTGTTTTATCATAGGTATTAGAACATTGCAACAAGGGCCATAGATTCTATGATATGGCCAGAAAAATGCCTGAAGGATGCGATTCTGGCAACTTCGAATATGTCCGACCATTTTTTGGTGGTAGGAAGGTGGGCTAGGGGTAGGTGGATGGAGGACAGTTTTGGAAAATGTGTAGGGTGTCTGAGGGTAGGATCGTTTAGGTTCAACAATAAAAAAAGAGTTAAATGACAAAAATTCCTAGTGTCAAAATTACATAATGATCATTTTGAGGGGTACGTTAGGTCCTAAACCTATTTGTGAACGTTATTACAATGCACAAATGATTGTGTATTGCAATATATATATATATATATATATATATATATATATATATATATATATATATAGTTAGTTAGTTAGTTAGTTAGTTAGTTAGTTAGTTAGATGCACTAGGTTAAATATTTTTTATTTAACCCTGGGATGTATTTTTTTGGAGAGAATAAATCAGCTCATATCGTAATAAGACTTGATGATATAATGTTAATGTCATGAGCTTATTTTTTCAGTAGGCCAGTGTGGCGCAATGATCTTTCCTTACCGCCATAAGCCTTTCGGTTGCTCACTTGTCACTGCAGAAGCTTTGATAGTTGAGAGTGCATAGAATAGAGAGGGAGAGAAATTGAAATTACTCGAAAGCAATCACAACGAGGGTGAACAAAAGAAAGCTCTTCGCATTTGCATTCATTCACAATTTTGCCTGTAGGCTCGTTACAGTTCAGATCTATGGGCTAATCCTTCAGGGTATTGATCAACCTGAACCAAAGTACAACAATGTCCCCAAAAAAGTTACCAGTGACTCGACACTTGACATCAAGACTCAAGCAAAGCAAAAAAAAACTCTAGACACAACTATACAAAGTAGGTCACATGAGAGCAGGCTTCCCCATTCAAATCATGCGTCGCCCTCAATGTCATCTGTTTCATGGTAGGCCCTGACTTCAGCTGGATAACGGCTCTTTATTCGGAATGCTGGCTCCCACTTCGACTTCGCTGTCTCCTCCCACTGCACCATATGCTTCTTTGCTTCACCAAAGTATTTGACCTTGTGGCAAAGGATCTTACTGAAATGCTTTTCGGCCCGTTGTGCTGTCGAGACCCTCTGCATGATAGGAGCGCGTTGTGGCATATTACATTGCAGATCTCCCTTGTCCATATAGAACAGTTTCAGTTTGCACACGTGAAACAATGGGTGCACCTTGGAGTCTGGGGGCAAGTCCTGCTTATACATTAGGTTGCCCACTTTCTTGGTGATGGTGAATGGTCCCTCGTACTTCCTGATCAGTCAGTGGTGCTGTCCATGGAAGATGCTTGTGCGATTCAGGTAAAGTTTCACCAACACCTGGTCCTTAATATGGAACCTAGCAGGCTGACGATGCTTGTCCACCCACTTCTTCATCCTCTTGGCTGCTTTGTGCAGAAACGCCTTCGCCAGCTCAGTCTGCTCGTGTCAATCTCGAACAAATTGATAGGCAAAGGATGGTCTTCCCTTCTCGTCTAGCTGTCTACACAGCTCCTTTAATTCAGCCGACCCCA
Source organism: Nuphar pumila (assembly GCF_984573655.1). Classification (NCBI taxonomy): domain Eukaryota; kingdom Viridiplantae; phylum Streptophyta; class Magnoliopsida; order Nymphaeales; family Nymphaeaceae; genus Nuphar; species Nuphar pumila. The sequence goes on from NC_143253.1 coordinate 129,457,102, forward strand.
GGCGATAAGGGACCATGGCAGGGGGCTTTGCTCCAGGGGTCAACTATAACTTGTGGTCGACCTCACGTTTCGACGACAGACACTTTGATAGTTCTGAGAGCATCACTCCCCGAAACTCAACCAATCGTGGGGTAAGGGTCAGCGACACTGTTGTTCCCACCTTCCCTTCTTTGTTGTGCACGACCACTAGGGATGTCTGATCTCCCCGCTTGACACCCTTCTTCAATTGCATAACATATATCATTGAAAACTTGCCTCTAAGAGTAAGACACTGCACCGTGTGTGAAAAGTTTGGCCCCATGATTGTCAACGAGTTGAACTTCTACAACATCATCATATTCTGGTTGCGAAGAAACTTGATGCCCAAAATCATTTTGTAGTCGTTTAGGGACACCACTGAGAAGTTGGCTTTGCCAGCCCAACTCCCAATTTGGATAGCCACATCCCTTGCTTCACCAAAGATTAGCTTGGCCTCAGAGTTCACTGTCTTGATGGTCATTTGCTTTGGCTCAGGCTTCAAGCCCAACCGCTCTGCCTCTTCTCGCGAGATGAATTTAAGTGTGGCTCCAAAGTCTATCATTGACGTAGTAAACTTTATATTCGCAATGACTTTCAAATACATGAGTTATTTGCTAACCAGCATGCACTAGGCTGCACAACTTCTAACTGCGTTTATTGTTTGCATGGATCCCATCATTGGTTGTACGACCTCAATGTCACTACTCTCTGCCTGTATTGCATTGGCCTACCTGTTGTCCCTCACGAGACTCTTTGGATATTACCTAGCGATATGTCTATCACCATAAAACCAACAAGTCACAACCGACCTTTTATTGCCGTTATTGTTCTGTTTTTTACAATTCTGTCTCTTGTCAAAATGGTGTTGGGTCGACACCTCACCTTTATTGTTGTACTGATCCTCCTTTTTGCCTTCGTGGGCCAGCTTCTTTCCAGCCTTAGTCGATGCAGTGAAGGACTTGCGTTGTGTATCCTTTAGTCGCTCGACCGTCACATATGCATCTTTCAAAGTTTCAGAATTGCTCATTTTCACTTTGGACTGTGCCCAATGCTGTAGTCCCACAATAAACCAATTGTGTCATTCTTCATCTGGCATATTGGGTACGTCTAGCATGAGCTTCTGGAACGTCCTGATGTAGTCTATCAAGGCTCTAGTATGCTTGAGTTTTGACACTATCCGATAAGCTTGGCATTGTACATTTCTCGACATAAAGTAGTTTCGTAGCTCAATTTTGAAGGCTTCAAAGGTATCAATTATGCAGTACCCTCTTTTCATGTCGCTATATTTTCGTCTCTACTAGGCTATAACATCTTCGTTAAGTAGAGCTGCTGCTGCCTTCACCCTTAGGTCTTCGGTCAATACATTCTGAATATCCAAGTAGTCTTTCACCTGGAACAAAAAGTTCTCTATGGACTTTCTATCCCTGAAACCATTAAATTTAGCTGACCTCGGCATATCTATCTTTGATGACCTATCGCCATTTCTGCCATTTAGGGTAACTATCGGCTGCAGAGTGCAGTTCGTCAACTCAAGCTCCCCTACTTTAGTCTGCAGGGTGGCTACTATCGTAGTCAGCAAAGTAACCTGTCATATCAACAAGTTTACCTGCTCTCGCAGGCTTGTCACCTCGTTGTCCAGTCCTCCAAATGACTCAACTGCGTGTGAAATCACTTCCTCATGCGAAGTTACATCAACCACCAGTCATTTGACAGTCTCGACCATCTACTCATGGCCCCGAGGTGAACCCATCTCCTCAGCTTCGACAACTGCCTTTTCTTTAGTGCTACGTAATTTGTATCAGGACGCTATAATGTCTTGTTCACAAAGCGCGGCTTGTTAGCACGTCTCTTGACACCGACTCCTGACTCCCTTCCCCAGCTCGAGAACGAGATCTGGTATCCCTTGTCACGGGCCTATTTCTTCAATAGGCCAGTGCGACGCGATGGTCCTTCCTTACCATCGTAAACCTTCCGATCGCTCACTTTCCATTGCAGAAGCTTTGAGAGTTAATAGTGCAAGAAAGCGATAGAATAAAGAGGGAGAGAAATTGCAATCACTCGAAAGCAATCACAACGAGGGTGAACAAAAGAAAGCTCTTCACATTTACATTCATTCACAATTTTGCCTGCAAGCTTGTCACTGTTCAGATCTATAGGCTAACCCTTCAGGATATTAATCAACCTGAACCAAAGTACAAGGGTGGCCTGGAGAAAGTTACAAGTGACTCGACACTTGATATTAAGACTCAACCAAAGCAAAACAGACTCTAGGCATAACTATACAAAGTAGGTCACAGGGGAACATAAAGATTCATAGAGACCTTCACAATTGACATCAGAGCAAAAAGATTCACGAAGACCTTGTTGTTCATTGAGTACGACACTGAAGAGGACAATGATAGTTTATCTTGGTTTCACAAATTTGTGCAGCTAAAGTATTGTTGACTGAATACAAAAGCAAGATATTGGCAGGGTGGTATGGGTCATCTTGTCGATGACAAACAAAAGTGTAAGGTTGTTATTCACTTGGCTAAGGGAACATAGATAAGCCAAAGATTCCTACTAGTTGTGCGTTAGGCTCGCAGGTGGAGCGTGACGTTTGCTTTGTGCATACAGAGAATGCACATTGGATTCAGCTGGATGGATTTGCACATTTGAGTATGGGAGACTCAACTAAACATATATATTCTCTCCCAAGATTGTGGGTTAACAGAGTGCCTATCTTGAGTAGAATGCTCATTGTTTTGGTTCCTTGACTTGGCAATTCCTCTATGAATTGTGTGTGCAAAAAAGTTGTTGATCATGACTCATCATTTTAGTTTCTGCAAGAATGTTTTGTTGGCTTTGAATGAGAGTTGTAGCGTGCTGGCTTTGGATGAGAGTTGCAACATTGGGTGTGGTACCCCTTGTGAGGACGAGTGCCCAAGAAGACACTTTGAATGACCACTTTAGGGTGATACACAAGTATGCATCCCCAACTTGAGGACTAGTTTAGACTGTTGAAAAACCACAAGTTGGTGCCTTAAGGGAGTTGATATCCGTACGACATGTGTTGGTGGTCGTCTTTCTCTACGAGGACCATGAAGGACTTGAAATTACTCTTGCTGGGGTTGAAAGGCACCCCAACCATGAGCTTGAAGATGACAAGTTTGTCGTGCGGGCGAAGATGACCCACTTGTTTATGAGATTGTACTGGGATCCCACGAGCAAAGAATGCTTGATGTTGATGGAGTAGAAGACCGTTGTCTAAGTGATTGGAGGCGCATTAAGGAATGAGACTTGGCTTGTTAAAGGTTGCGGCGAGGGTGGATGAAAACCAGAACAAGTTGAGTAGGTTAAAGAAAAGAAGTAAACCAAAGATAAGTACAAAGGAAAACTGACATATCTCTTAAGACTGTGTTTTTACCTGCATCGACGTTGTCGAGGATGACAATAGTTTGTTTGGGGGAGAATATCCCAGACCAATTTTTCAAAATGAGACAGTTGCAATGCGAAGTTATATTGAGTAGAAAATGCATCAAGTGTAGGAGCGCGCAGTGTGCGTTGGCTTGATCAGTGACATACGGTGGTAGCATTGCATGCGATAGACAATGGTATCGTCGTTAGTGCACCACTGTATAGTGGCACAAACGTGGAGCATTGTTTGGCTAAACAATGCCAGCGGATCAGATGATGTTGCCTTTAGAGATTTGGTTAAGGACCTCTCGGCTTGCAGGAGTTTCCCACATGTAGCGGTTCAACACACGAAAGTGCATGTGAGTTAGGGCTAATTCCTCTAGGGATCATCTTAGGTGATTCCAACATAGTATGGTGACTTGGAGCTAGGTGAGTGAATGCCTAGGCGCCGACGAATGAGTCTGGGTGATGCTCTTTGCTATGGTATTCTGGGGACTACAAGGTCTTGTTGTTTGAGTGACAAGATTTTGCTGTAACGTGCGCATGGAGTCGTAATACGCTTCATGGTACGCAAGGCTAAGGCAAGTTTGTGCCCTTTTCGAAAGTGATACCTGGTATGACATAGCTATACACTAAGCGGCATGAACTAGATGAAATTCACATTTAAAATTGTGTTTGATCAAATTCTGCTAGGTAGCTGCACATGAGGTGGTGTACAAGGTCAATGAAAATGATTCAGCACATGAAAAAGTGTTATTGTGTGGCCTTTGACCGTTAGGCTGACGAGACTGGGTAGTCTGGCGCCATCGCGGGTTCGCGAAAGATTCTATACCCAAGACAAAGCAACAGGAAGGCTTACGGTGGTAAAGAAGGACCATCACACCGCACTTGCCTATTGAAAAAGTAGGCCCATGACATTTCAAGTCATTTTGTTAAATCAATTCAATCCAAAGCATGTTTATGATAAATGAGCAATGAAAACGTATCTACAGGCTCAAATTAAATGAAGATATGACTTGTTATTCTTGGCTTTTATATTTCAAATGCTCAAATCTCAGTTCTTTCATTGTTGAGTGGAAATGTAATGATTTGGAGTACCAGAAGGGTTGTTAAAGGCATTTCATTAAGGATTACAAACTGCAAATTTGGTGTCTTACCAAATGACGCCAGGCTTCTCTTCTATATTGTTGTCGATAGAAACCTATGGTGCACTAAAACATGCTTGAGTTGTTCACACGAAAGACCCAATTCTCTCTCTCTCTCTCTCTCTCTCTCTGAACTGTTGTGGCCGTGATGACTTAATTTGATCTTTTTTTTGAAAGAAAGGATAATGCATTAGCATGTTTGAAAAATTAAGGGTTACAAGGCTGCAGCAAGCGATGAGGTATCACTTGCTATAACCGAAAAACAGAGAATAAAAGCAGATACAATCTGATGATTTCCAATCAACTGCTGCAAAATCCAGCCACTGCATAGAGAAAGAGAGAGAAAATGCAGCTTCATACCAGTCCAGCTGAAGACAAAAAAAGCATCAGGGTCCGAGTGAAGCTATGGGGCACTCACTATCAATGAGTACCCTCCAATCCCCAATCCATCTCAAGTCCTGCTTGGGCCATTTGCAATGCACCATTTCAGATCGACAATGAAGTATCAGATCTATTTACCCCTAGCCAATCAGCTTGGATGTTAGGCCATTTATTAAGAACATGATCTTTCAATCCTCACCTAATCTGCTAAAGAATGGCTTCCAGATCTGTCGCCTTTCTCTTGAAAATCCGTTGGCTGTTGTAGACTGTTCCTCGCACAAACATAACAAACACCAACTAGCAAGATGAAATTTCTACCTGTTAAGTCTAAAGTGGTGTTGACCACATCGTTGAGAACCAACCAGCCCATAAGAGAGCCACGAAGTAGTAGGCCAGCTGACCATAATGCTTTCAGTGGAAGCCATGATAAAGGTGGTGAACCAAGAAAGCAATATAATGACGAGCCCGAAATAGCCCATCACTAGCTAGAGGCCAACTCACCTCATCCTCTCTTTGCGAAATATGATAGTTTTGCAGCAAAGCCATATGCTCAGCCCACTCTCAAAAAACCAAGTCAGTCGAGTTTCTTCTTAGGACTATATCCCACAGCTCCTCTCTACTCAACCAAACTTCACATAGCTTTCAATATTTTGCTCGCTCTGCGGAAAATAGGTTAGGGAATTTGTCTCTTAGCTTCAGTTCCCCTACACCAAACATCTTGCCAAACAACATCCTCAAGCCATTACCAACTTTGACTCGAGCCACCAAATTAAAATGGTTTAAGGATGCTACCCAACCTTTTTAAATCCCGGATCTCTTTTTACATTTGTGATTTTCATGCCAACTCCATGATCAACGTGCCAAATCATATTTTTCAAAGAATATTAAACCAAGTAGTCCTTCTTTCATAGAAATCCTCCATGGCCAGGAGCACAATGTTGAATCTCCCAAGATTATGAATTCACAAGCCTCCATTTCTTAGAGGTTGAGTGCTTTAGAGTTTTCCTCAATAGACCCTTGCCAAATGAATCTTTGAAACAATGCATTTATGCGCTTTTCAACTTTCTTAAGAATCTTGAAAACTTGTAGGAAGTGCAATGCTATGAAAGAGATATTGAATCGAACAAGGTTGTTCCTTTCCGTTCTAGAGAGTAATCGAGAATCACAAGATTAAAGCTTTTGGCAAATCTTGTCCTCAACTTCACTCCAATGAAATTTCCAAGAAACCCCCAGATGAAGAGGTGAACTGAGGTATTTCATAGATAAAGTTCCAGAATCACAATTAAAAATAGATGAAGCAAATCTTTATGAGACACCGGAGTGATCATTAAGCACCAAAATTTGACAATTTTCTTCATTCATATGAAGGTCGGATATTTTAGAAAAGCGTTTTAGGACCACCCAAAGTGCCCACAAGTTTTTTATCTGAAGCTTCACCAAAAATAAGCAAGTCATCCACAAAGAGTTTGTGAGATATAGAGACCGATGCCAACACTTTGCACCCCTTGAAGACTCCTCCCTCCTCCGCATGAAAAAGCATACCGGAGATCTTACAAGACAACTGAATATGGACCTCTCTCAGTATGCATTTTTCTTAATGCAAAATTAAGAGCTTTGGTTGTTGATAGATGTGGGCTTTCTAGAGGCTGTTTCCGTGTTGTTATACTTGGCGATTTCCAAAAGTTACTGGTAGGTTGTCTGGTGGAGTATATTAATTTAAAATATGTTGCATAGGTATAATGAAATTACCAAAGGTGTTTATCCCATTCTTTCCTGTTGATGACATGTCAAAGATTTTCACATCCTTGCCCTCTCTCTCTCTCTCTCTCTATACATGTACAGAGATATATATAGAGAGATGCTATTAGATTTTTGGTGTTTTTTTAACAATTTCAACCCCATAGATGTGTGTTCAGCACGATTGATTTACTAGAAAATGATATTTGGATAATGCATTTTGGATAAAAAAATTGGTATTGGGAGCAGCAAAAATTTATAAATATTGTAGGCCGTTGATTTTTGAAACCTTATAAAAACCTATCCATGCATCAAAATCAAATACTCTAAGAATTGATTCCTATAAAAATAAGCATATAGATCACATATGTACGGTGACAACTTAGAAACAACCACGAAAATCTAATAATATATATATATATATATATATATATATATATATATATATATATATATATATATATATATATATATATATATATATATATATATATATGTGCGTGTGTGTGTGAAAAATTTACAAAAACACACCTAACTTTTGGTCTATTTACAAATGCACACCTCACTAGGAGTGTATTCATAATATCTCCAAAGTAAAGTGTGTTCGTTAATAGGCCAAAAAACAGGCATGTTTTTATGAACTTTTTTATTTGCCTACAACAATATCTAGCTCATTCGTTGGTTCTGATTGAAGAATCAATGCCACATTGATGCCCAAGATCCTTGGTCTTCATCAGGACCAGATGAAGAAAATTGATTTTTATTTTTATTTTTTTGGGGTATGTCAAGGAAAAATTCCCTATCATCAATCGCATATTGACAGACCTCTAATTGGTAAAATCCATGAGCTCCTCCTGCCCACTAAGGAGTACATGACCCAGATTGGACCTTTCAGCAAGGAACGCTCCCCATGGATTTTGAATTCGTGACATCCCGTCAAGTTGGTGACATTTCATTTTATCCTGATTTTGTTTTAGAAAACTTATAAATCCAAAAGTAAAACAATACAAAGCTAGTTGTTTGTCCTACAGCTTTGTGTCACAATTGAAAAGATTGTGATTCTTATAAGAATCATTCTCTCGTAAAGAGAACTCTCATGAAAACGTTGGAGTCAAATTAGTCAACCCCGTGACTCCTACTCTCACAAAATCGAGAGAATGGACGTTTGCTTTGCCTTATGATTTTTGAACTTTCCCAGCTATATGTGATTTTTTATCACAAAAAGAGACATGAGAATGTGTAGCCTGTGATTATGAAATCTCGATTGTGAAAAACTGAGACGTATATATTAACTTGTGTAGAAGTTGGTGGCAAGTGTGAACTTGTGGCCGACCAACAATCACAGGTTGAGGAATCCACATTTGTCACCACAACAAACGTGCCCAATTCATTCTCTCACAGCCCCATTTTCTAACGTTTGCGGCAGGTGAAAATGTGATTCTCACAAGTGGCCAAGCAAACTTCTATTGATGAATGTCTTTATTCAAGACACTGGCTGCTGGGAAAGTGCCATACATGGTGTGAACGCTAAATATGACCTTTGAAAAATCCATTTTCCCTGGACTCAGTGTTTGAAATGACCATATGGGTTTCGCTCTCTTGACTCCAGAACGTGTGGTCCAGTGGGGCATCCTAGTGACTTAATCTCATGCTGAATGCTGCCTTATCTTGCTTTAGTACTCTTGTTGTGGTGGACCACCCACTTGCAATTACAGCAAATTTGGGCAGTTCCTTGTTTCCGCATACATGTTATGCAGGCATTTTTAAGTAGAACGCTTCCACAGTCTATATATATAGTAATGGGTAGGTGCCTGATGCTTTTTCTACCCACCGTGTGCCTACCAAGCTTTGAAAAGATTGTTTCTACTTTTTCTAAAATCTGATCATACAGATGTGATCGACATTTTTTATTTTTATGGGAATCGACTTTTAGATTATCCGATTCCAATACCAAGTTAAGTTTTTATACTATTCAAAAATCAATGGTCTATAATTTTAAAAAATATTCAATGAGAATTTGGAAAAGTAAAATCAATGGTGGAACGAGAATGTAAAATTAGCTATTAAGGTTAAAAGAGAGTGTTATATAAATCTAAGTAAAAGTCATGATAATGAGAATTTGAAAAAGTATATGATAGCAAAGAAGGAAGCTAAGAAAGTAGTTCAAAACATGAAGGAAAAGATATATAAGGAGGTTTATGACAAGTTGGATACCAAAGAGGGAGAGAAAGATATTTATAGGCTTGCAAAGATGAGAGATAGAAAATCGAGGGATCTGAGTATGGTTAGATGCATTAAAGATGAAACTCAAAGGGTTTTAGTCAAAGATGAGGAGATTAAGGAGAGATGAAAATATTATTTTGATAAGCTTTTTAATGGAAGTCATGCTCAGGATCTTGGAGACTTCTCCATTCTTTCTCATGAGATGAATCGTGACTTCATGCGCAAGATTCAAAAGAAAGAAATTGAGAGGCTTTAAAGAAAATGAAATCAAGAAAGTCAGTTGAACCAGATGGTATACCTATCAAGGCTTAGAAATGCTTGGGTGAGAATGATTTAGAATGGTTGACAAAGCTTTTTAACAAGATTTGGCGGACAAATAAGATGCCTAAGGAGTGGAGGAAGAGTACTTTGGTGCCTCTATATAAGAATAAGGGTGACATACAAGATTGCACAAACTATCGTGGTATAAAACTCATAAGTCATACTATGAAACTTTGGGAGAGGGTGATTGAGCATAGGTTGAGGAAGGTTGTCATGATATCAGAGAATCAATTTGGTTTTATGCCTGGAAGATTAACTATGGAAGCTATACATCTTCTTAGATAAGTTATTGAGAGATATAGAGAGAGGAACAAAGATTTGCATATGGTTTTTATTGATTTAGAGAAGGCATACAATATAGTACCTAGGGATGTTCTCTGGTGGACAATAATGAAGAAAGGTGTTTCTCTAAAGTACATTAATATAATTAAAGATATGTACGAAGGAGTGGTAACCAATGTCCGCACTTGTGGAGGGGTGACACAATTTTCCTATAACAGTTGGGTTACATCAAGGATCTGCATTAATCCATTTCCTATTTGCTATAGTGATGAATGAGCTTACAAAATCAATTCAAGAAAATGTGCCGTGGTGTATGTTGTTTGCTGATGATATTGTTTTGATTGCTGAGTCTAGAGCTGAGGTTAATGCTAAGTTAGAATTATGGAGACAGTCATTGGAAGCAAGAGGTTTTACGTTGAGTAAGAGTAAGACAAAATATATGGAATGTCGATTTAGTAAGCAACACAATAGTGATGAGAGTGTAGTGAAGCTTGACGAACAAGAAATATCGGTGGATGTCTGTTTCAAATATTTGGGATCTATCATTTGAAATGATGGAGAAATTGATAAAGATGTAAACCATAGGATAAAGGTTGGGTGGATGAAATAGAAAAGTGCAGTGCAATCTTAAAATGCCATTGCGGTTGAAAGGAAAGTTTTATAGGACGACAATTAGGCCCGCTTTATTATATGGTACAAAATGCTGGGCTGCCAAGAGACATCATATTCAAAAAATGAGTGTAGTTGAAATGCGTATGCTTCGATGGATGTGTGGAAATACAATAAAAGATAAGATTCGAAACGAGGAGATACATAAGAAGGTAGGCGTTGCATCCATTGAAAATAAGATGAGAGAAAATCGTTTATGGTAGTTTGAACATATTCGGCGAAGGCCTAATGATGCTCCAATTAGAAGGATGGATAAAGGAAAAAATATATTAGACAAAAGAGGTCGAGGTAGGCCTAAGAAGACTTGGATGGAGATGATGGGAAAGGATATGAAGGCTTTGAACCTCACTGAGGACATGGCATTGGATAGAAATGATTGGAGGAGAAGGATTCATGTGGAGGACCCATAATGATTTTCTTTTTTGGTTCATATCGCCGACCCCAATTGTTTTGGGATGAAAGCGTAGTTGTTGTTGCTTAAAAATCATCTTTTTTTCTCAAAAAAACATGATTCAAGTGTGATTTTCTAGTATCATGCAAAACACATATGTATGGTCAAATTTTTGAAAAACAACCTGAAAACCCCCTATCCACTGGTGGTAGGCATAAAAAAGCACTTACCCATTACTCTATATATATATAGGAAAAATATTTGCTACTAATGAAGGTAAGAAACTAATGAGCTAGAAATCATAGGTGCACGTTGTATTGACTCAATCTAACACATAGATGTGTTCAACATGGTTTGTTTGCTAAGAATCAAGCCTTGGATTGTGCTTTTCTGATGTAAACATGTAATCTTTTGAGCTATGAAATTTTGATGTAACCTGGCTGTTGATTTTTGGACCTATTTAAAAACCTAATTACTTGTCATAATTACATGATTCAAAACAAGTTTCTTACTAAACAAACTAATATGACATTTGATCTACAAAAGATTAAAAGTTTTTGAATAAAAAGTGATTTCTACTCATTAGTTTCTTACCTTCTAGTATCCAATATTTACCTATATATAATTTTATGTGTAAAAACTATAACTATGGTTTGGATGTCATGTCACAGGCTGAGAGGTGTCATTGGACCTGAGTTTGTTCACAGTGTAAAACTCCACAAATACTCTCCCCTGCTAGCCAGGATAGTTATCCATTTGTCTTAAGCCTTAAGGCAAAGATCTGGGATCAAACTCCCAACCTCTTTCAACTTGAAAACTTTAAACCAACCCACCTAGCCAGGTTGTGGTTTGCTTGTACAAGCACAAAAACACTGTGTGTTGTGAAGTTTTAATACATCGTAGGTGCTCATTTCTAAAGTTTTTGAAAAAGCTGTTTATATGTCACAATCACATGATTTAAAACTCATTTTCTTACTAACAATTATATAAATCATATGATTATGCTCATTCAATAGTTTGGCAAATTGAATGAATTATTATGTTAAGTGTCATGTTGGCGATGTCTCGAAGAAATGACTTCTCATGTAAGGGTTAGAGGTGACCATGATTAGAGTATCCATTTGCTGGAGCGTTTGAGCAAAGTGGATCTGGGAAGTTCTCTTGCCATTAATTCCATGATATCCTATTTGTTTAACTCAAATTCATTTTATTATTGCTACAAAAGGTTTAACTTTCCTTTTGAACCGAACCATAAAGGTTCTATAATTTTTTTTTCTCCCCGAGGAAAATCACCTTAATTATTCACTCTCGAATTCATTGGTGTAAAAACTCCAGGTCCACTTGCCCAGCAAGGAGTGTACTCAGTTTTGACCTCATATCCAGGGGTACACACCATTGAGTTTCAAACTCGTGACATCCCTTCAGCTTGGTGTCATTCTAAGTGATTCATACCAGATGAGCAAAGCCTCGTGAGCACGGCAAAAGTTCCATAGTAGTCACTATAAAAGGCCGACCCTCCCCCTTGTCCCTTCTACTTCTAGGCTTGGGACAAGAGAACTATTGAGGACACCTTTTTCTTTCATGCCCTAATAATGCTGAAGGAAATGTGTTCATCTTAGAAGCATCATAGGAAATTTCCTTGTTTTCAACTGGGACTTCACTTTTGACCAAGTAATGGTAGGGAGATTAGAAAAGATTGGCTTTCATAATAATACACAATGGATAGTCCTATGTTTTTTTTTGGGATAGCCAACATTGAAAATTTTTAGTGATTAGTGTGGACTTGTATTTCATGTGAAAGGTTTCAAATAAAAGTAAATTTGGACACTCAAAAACTGTTTTTTTTTATGAGAAACCTGGCCGAAGCGAAGAAAACCCCGGGTGGGACCCCACAACACTCAAAAGTGTTGAAGCCCAATATTTGACATCATGTGTTCGTCCAAAATACATGAGAACAGCACTTATGTAATCTGCATTTTCATTGAAAAGTGATGTTTATCGATATCTAATTGACATATATGCTGCATGGGATCTGTTATTGTCAAGTTATGACCAAGTGCTGTTCCTGTCCCTGAATTATGGATGGATTTTCATGGGTGAAGACTCATGTTATAAATGGGATACAATCAACGTGACACCTTTGGACCAGTAATGAGACATCCGCACCATAACGGTGGTTTCTTCTCATTATTGAAAACACAACATTTTATTGTAAACAAGTATTGCTTACAATATGTACTAGGGAATGACTCTTCGACCTACAGATGAATAAAAAAACAAGCATGAAAAAAGCAAAAAAAAAAAAAAACCCATACACAAAAACAAAAATTTTACGTGGTTCATCAGCAAAAACTGTCTATATGTACAATTACAATGAGCTTCTTTCTTTATTGATTGAGATACACAATACAGAGCGAGTATACTAATTTTACATGAAGTCTACTAGTATTGTTGAATACAAGGAGACTAAGATAAAATAAATAGCTATTCTTCAAAAAATTCACTTCGGGGCCTGAACTGAAACCCCAACTTACGGGTCTACAACCTCCAGCCAATTTACCATGAAGTTGGATTTGCAAAAATTATGAATTTATATCAAGGTAGGAAACATGCTCCACACTTCTCCAACAATATTGTGTACTTTCTCTTGTTTTTATATAATCTTTAAATGCTTTCCTTGTTATAAGCTTAATTTGAATGGTTTTGACAATGTTGTGGTAGGTCTGTTAATGGTTCAGACCCAAACAGTTTGGGTGGGATCGACCAAGATCCAACCGAGCCAATTTATGAATAGATATGTAACAAACATAAAAGATGTTTTGAAAGCATTGTGCTTTTTATCACAATATTCTCAAAAGCCCATATAGTGATTAGAAAATGTGATAATTCTAGAATATTGCCTATTTTGCAAATAGCGCAATTTTATCACAATACTAATGTGATAAAGCACTTTTTTGATATTGTATATCATTTATATTTTTTATATACCTGTACATTAATGTTTTATATTATGCCAATATTTTCTCAACAAAAGCAAAATTTTCAATATATTGGGAGATTTTTCCTCTCCAATGTTTTCTTCAGAATGAGATTTATTTATTACGTTGGTCTCAAATGGCCTCAAACAATGGAACTATGACCCAATAGATATGGTCATATGGGTTAGGGTCCACAACTAGGGCCCTACTTAGAATAAGGTCCAAGTCACATATCAGATTCCATTTGCTGCGGGATTGAATGAGATGGATCGTTGGTTAGCACTATGTAACCGATGGGTCTCATGTTTGAATCCCAGGAGGTGTTATCTCCCTAACTTGCACCTATAAAAACTAGACACTGTTTGTCGGGAACTAGGGGCATTAACTGGTCAAGTTTGGTTCGGACCTAGGTGGAAACATATTTGGCCCCAATTTTTGGGTATGGTATCGGGTCCGAACCTGGGTCTAATTAATCAAACCCACCATAAGAGAAACCATACCCGAACCCAATAAGAACTACATGAACCCGACCCGGTCCATACTCGGTAAATAAATAATTTTTATCATTTTTACATTGAAAAATTGCTGGTTTTAATCAGAACTTGGGTCAAGCCCAGTTTGGTATAAAGTTTCACAAACTATACTCGATCCATAGAGCCCACAAGGCGAGGAGAGTGATCCAATAGGTCACATGCATCAGTTCTACTGGTTTGAAGGACACCAATGGTTCTTATCTCTATCGAAAGATGCGAAGGGCATGCTTGAAAGTATACATTTTCAAAATTCTTTGAGATTACACCATTGAACATGAATCACCCTTTCTTAGAGGCCATTGTGTAGTTCTGGAATGTGGTAATCATCACATTTCAGTTCAGAGATATTGAGATGACCATCACGTTGAAGGGCGTATAACGAATCACTGGATTTAAGTGTCAAGGAGAACCAATGAGTGGACAATGGTGGAGAGATTTTAAGCACATGCGTGATATATATTTGAGAGCTAATGATGATGCACACATAAGAGAAAGATTGAAGTTATCATAGCTGATGAATCACTTTGACCCCAGTAGGACGAGGAGAATGAAGGAGAAACTATCATGTATTAGAGGGAAGTCCGGTACCGATAATATCTGAGATAAGTAACTAAGAGCATTTTTGCTCTACTTCTTGAGCACATGTGTATTTATCGACAATGGTAGAAAGTTGATCCATAGTTAGTATATCGAACTGGTGGGAGACTTGAATCGCGTCGACCAATATGCATAGGTAAAAACCACATTTGCACACATCTATGAAGGTCTGAATAGCGTATAAACTGGAAAAATAAACATCACGAGCATGTTTGTATTGTTGAAGGTAGTTATTCCTTTATTTGTACATAAACTGTTGATTTAAACTAAAATATTATTTAACATGAATGATATAATATACTATATATTAATATGTTAATCATTGTATGAATCCTAATAGGTTTGAATATGGGAACACATATCTATTAGAAGGCTCCTAAGAGGTCACATTCTTCTTGTACTTTCATGTATTGCAATATGAAACCAGTCAAGCAACAAAAAAGGGGATTGATCGATGAGCGTCTAATCATTACATTTCTAACGGTTCCCATTACTTAAAATTATTGTGAAAGCTGACATGGGCAAATGTAAGTATTTTTTATAATATTTTATACTTGTTTATAAGTAATATAATATACGATTAACCATAAATGAAATTTCGTTATGTAGGTAAAGTGGTGCTCCAAAGAAGACACAAAAGAAGATGAGGGGAATCAAGATATAGTTATGCAAGCAAAGGTCATTGCGATGATGAACATTTGGTTGCACAATATGGATGAAGTTGAATGCTAAGCGGCCAATTGAGTGATCCTGCAATTTGGCTATGTTCAACAACCAATCGGTCTCCCTAGCATAGTTAGCAAAATAGTTCTTCTGATAATAAAGAATAGGACAAAAGATTATATATTGATGATGCGTAAATTACTCATAAGTATAATATATTTTTATTACATAAATGCATCATTTATAAGTTTAGAACCCTCACTTAGATGAATTTAAATGTCATTGAGTTATGATCCAAATTTTGTTTGAATTAGACTTAAAACGAGAGAGATATCACATTTTTAGTGAAACAGGTCGGGCCTCAAAGCAATATGGGTCAAAAGTGGATCCAAACGCCCATTTTGGGCCTTGGATTTGGGCAAAACATACCCAATTCAACCCACATTAACCCAAATTCGATTTTTAAAAATAATTATAGAAAACCCCCCTCAAAAAGGGCGCCCAAGAATAACTTTCATTTTAATCCTTTTTCTGGAATTTCCAGAAAAAGACACCTTGCCTATAAAATGGAAAAGGCAAAACCCTATTCTCGTTCTTGCTTTGGAATTTACGCCGACCAGAAGACACCCTCTCCTCTCATCCATCTTCTCCAGCCTTCCTCCCCTTCCTCTTCCATCCTTCCATGGCATTTTTTCCCCTTTTCATCGTCTTCTTCCTCATCGCCCCTTTTTCTTTATCATTTTCGCCTCATCTTCTTCTCCAACTTCCATTTCTGTGCTAACCCCTAACTGTGGTTGTGTTGTAAAGGTGAAGCAGCCATTGAGGAGTGCTGCTTCTTCGTGGTGTGTTGTCTGCACTACTAAAAAGACCGATCTCTTCTTGCCAATTTCCTTCCCCAACCGAGATAGGCTTGGATTGCCCTCCATCTTCGGCATTGCCCTCTTGAACAACAACTTCAGCATCGTGCAACCATAGACAGGGATAGCAGCACCCTTAGCAGTCTGGGAATCACATCTTTCGGAGCTTGAACCGCTCACCACCTACCTTCCCATTCGTCGGACATCCTAAAATTCGGTATGTCGTCTTTCCCCCCTTCATTTAGCTAAAACCGATTGCTTGTTTTGAATCTTTTTGTGTTTGCGTTTTATTTTGTTCTAGCCATAGTGTAAGTCTGTTGATGCTTGGAACAACATGTAGATCGAGTCTAGATTTTAGGCTTTGCTTGAGTTTTTGATAATTTTTGTTGTCACTTGAATTGGATTTCCCTCTAGCACTGAAACCAACTAGATTTAATCTAGCCGGCTGAAGCATTTTCTTTTAACAACAGATGTAGATATGTTAAACTCTCTAGAATAGTTGTTGATTGTTTAAATCCTGTTTTAATGTCTTAGATGTATTTCAATTTGGGCGGGTGAACGTGAGTAGTTGTTGTATAATGCTGTGTTAGTCTTAGGTTTAGTTGTTTTAACTATTAATTAGTAGATTGATTAAGCATTATGTTTTGTGTAGTTAGTAATTTTCTGTGTTACCAGTAATCAGTTAGGTGTTCATTAGTTAATTAAGAGTTTAAGTAGGTTGTATCAATCTAGTCTTAATAATGTGAATAGTTCCAATTTTTGCCTTGAGTAGGGTTGTTTCATGTTAACCGGTTTGGCCATTGTGTGCATATAGGATTTATTCGGTGATTTCTCTGTTTTAGCAGAATTTTGATATGTAGTTCCTTGCTATAGTGAAGTCATATAGATAATATTAGGATTAATTCGTTATTTTTTATTCATGTGATTAGTTTGGTTTGTCCTAGCCTTAACTAGCTCCAGCTTTAGGTTAGTCAAGTTAGGCATTAGGATTTTCAACTGAATTGTTGTTCAACAATAGGTGCTTACTAGTCCCTCTGTATTTTGTGAATTAAATTAGGCAACATTAGCTATGCTTTCCGAATTGCTTTTATATTAGTTAGTTTGGGTGCTAGAATTGCTTAGGTTTAATGGTATGTGAGTTGATGTTAGCTTTGAAAAAATCCATAAGCTTTATTGATTCTCTGGTAGTTTCATGCTACGGTCTTGTTTAGGTGCTAATTAGATCATGTATGCTGTGTTGATCAATTGAGAGAATTTAGACGAGCTATTCTTCATAGTTAATTAGAAATTTAGCAATTGATCAACCCGAATGCCAAAAAAAAACTTGAGTAGTCTTTGCCTACTCAATTTAGATGGTTATTGACCCCGATATAGTTGATTGGTTGCTATTATAGAAATGTATTTCTAATAGCTTAATTGGTGTTCAGTAGGTTGATTCAGACTAGGAGTAGTGTATTTTGCTTGTGAATTAGTTTAGTTGTACATTAGCTTCACTTGACATAGTTGTAGCCTAGTTAACTTTCGCTTTGAGTAATAGATTAGGGTTAAGAAGTTACTGACTAGATTTCCTGTTTCTAGCTTGTTTCTGTGTTCGATTGGTTAATCTATACTTTGGTAAATAGTGTAGTTAGGTTTAAATAGCTTTTGGTTATGTTCTAGACTTTTGTCACATTGATCTTTGCTCATATGACTCAAACCGGCTAGGGTTTTACTTTTAGCCGGGATTGTCGATTCAAGAGACGAGAATTTGTGATTGATTTGTTATTTTCAGTATTTTAACATTAAGATTAGGTTAATAAGTAGTGTATGCATGCATTAGTTCGATAATTAGACTGTTAGGGTTGGTTTCCTCATAGTTTGACCCCTCGCAACACTTGATTTTCTAGATAGGCTCGTTTCATACTTCTATCTGATTTTGTGACACTTATATCCGGAGCTCCAAAAGTGATTTTTAAGATCCAAAAGTTTCGTTGAATCTCTGACTCTGTCAGAAATTCAACAGAATAAAAATTACTCTAATCGGACTCCGTTTGAGCTGTCTACGTTTCGTTTTCCGATCGCCTATCAAGAATTAGGGTTTCATATAGCATGGGGGTATATTTGTCTTTTTCTAATTTACGTAGTCATTCTAATTTTGATTTTTAGTAGTTTATCATGATTCTAATATTAGTCCAGAGATGTTTTCATGGTTAGAATAATTAGTTTAAGGAGCTAGCTCAGGTAAATTCTCGTTTTCTGTATAAATTAGATTCGTAGTTACATTTAGTATTAACATAAACTTAACCATTTTTAAATCATCAAGGTAGCTTAACTAACTTCGGTTTTGTGTTTTGCAGGTGATACAAAACTGCAGTTCTCAGCATATTCCGTTAAACTTTGGAGTCATCTCGTCGCTTCCTCTTTTTCATAACTTGTTCAATTTAGTTCGCATTGTATTTTTCACTGTAATTGAACAAGTTTGATATCAATAAAGTATAATTGTTTGATTTAATCTGAGTGTATCCTGTTCTCTGTGGATTGATCCGTACTCACTACGATAGTGGAAAGTCGATTTTTATTACTTGATTGGCGATTTTCCAAAGTATTTCAATGAAAAATATGTTTTAAAATAACGATTACAAAAAAACCCGATCAATTACCCCATCATATTTTTCTCTGAACTTAAAGACTGGTACAACGATGGCAAAAATATTGACTTATCCTTTATAGTACTTGCCGACGATGATAAGGATGTAGTTGCTCAATTTCAACATTTTGCAAGCAGTGCATTTAAAAAGAGTGTCATTAAGGAGAATGAGGAGGATGAACGTTGGTCAATGAGTCGAATGCACATAAAGAATGCAAGTGAAGCAAATGTAAAGTTGGCTCTTACACATGAAGAATATGGAGTCTTTATACAGAATCAAATTGAGTTTATCAATAACTATGCTAGGGTCAACGAGGAGCTATGAGTAGTGTTTTGTAGTTGTAAATCATTGTAATTAAGTAAAAATATTTTGTAAATGTCAGTAGATGTAATTATAATTGAATTTTTATTTCATAATTTAACTTTGAATACTTATAATAGTTTAAATGTATGTTGAGAATAAATGTATATAGTTTTGAATATTACAGATGAATTGTATATAGTTTTAAAATATTTTGTAAGTATCTGCTGAATTATAACAAGAAATGTCTGCTGAATTATAAAATGTCTACTAAATGATAACAAATAAATTATAACAAAAAATGATGGATTTGCGATTTTAAGAAACTTTGCAAATAATTGTTGCAAACAATAACATAAGAGTTGCAATTTTTTAGAATTTTGTAATAAATAATAAAAAGTATATGATCTTATAAAATATATGATTTTACTCCATAGTTAGCAATATATTTGTGTCTCTCCACACAATTAGATATGTGATCTTCTTATAAAATATGTGATTTGACTTTGTTATTTGTGAAGTTACGATTAAAAGAGGTTTGCATAAGTTATATTTGTGCTTTTTGTGAGAATTGCAAAAAGCAATGCGCAAATATACATTTAAGTGAGGGTTAGAAAAAGGAAATTCACACAGTATTCAACAACTTTGGTATAAAATATGTGATTTTACTAAGGTATTTGCGAAGTTACGATCATAAGAAGGTTCACAAAATTTTTTTTTTGTGCTTCATGAAGACTAAAAAAAAAAATAGGTGTGAATATACATTTAAGCGACAATTAAAGAAAGGAAAAGAAATGTTCGGATAATATCTAGCAACTTTGGTATAAAATATACAATTTTATTAAAGTATTTGAGATTTTATGATTAACAGAGAAGACCACATAAATAACATAATTGTTTGCACGCTTCTTGAGGACTACAAAAAAAATGCGAATATAAAATTTAATTGAGGTTTTGCATTAGCCAACGGGTGAAACTATTTATCACGTGAACTTTGTGAGGTTATTTTTTGCAAAGGGTAAAAAAGTCCTAAAAAGTTTTTTATTTGCTGTTTTAGGAAGTAGGCGGATTTCAAAAATTTTAAGGCATTTTTGAAAAACACATTATATTTGTCTAATACGATCATTTTTCATTTTTTATAGGCAAGCTCGGGTTAAACAAACCCCTATCAGTTATACAATTATACAATTGGGATTCAAACTTGCAATGTCCCAACACAAGGTAAAATGCGCTAGCTGCTCCGACCAGCAAGCGGTGCCCACTTTGGTAATGTCCTATTTCAGTTGTTTATCGGTGTCCCGAATACTATTTTCCCTCCCTCTGCCCACCACAAAAAATCTCCCCATGAATTATGAAACTCTTGACGTCCTTCAACTTGAATGCCTTGTGCAGATCCATCTAACCAGGTGCGAGAAACCCTTGTGAGAATTTCTTTCTTATACCTATTCCTTCAATGCCATAACAGGTCCAAACTCTCCTCACACTTTTCTTATCTTCTGGATGACTCACTGAAATCAACCAAATTTGATAAGAATAAAAATTTTGTGGGCTGCACTTCTTTGGTGGCACTGGGTGTCATTTTCAATGTGGGTGCTATGTCTTTAATTATATTGTATTCGAAATATCTAATATGACTTTTAAATGCTCGCTAAGGGATGTATTGTAGTTTGTTTAAGATAAGCTGGTGGTCGTCGTTTTAACATAGATATTTTCCTTTATTATACTACTCCATGTTGGACAAGTGGTACTAGCTGGTAAGTTGAGAAAATGATATATATATATATATATATGATGATGATGATGATGATGATGATGATGACAAATATTTTTAAGTTGGGCCGTATGAACGCCTTCTATTTCTGTCAATTATTATTATTTTTTGACAGACTTGGTATAAACTTTTTTTTAAAAACTTATACTAAATCTTATAAAAACCTTAGCTATCAATGCTTATTAAAATCTATCGTATGAATATGTGTTTCAAATAAAAGGTATCCCCGGCCTCCCCTCCCAGTCTACTTTAGCCTTTTTAAATCCCTCCCATACCAATGCTGCACTTCATAACCTCACACCAATACATGTGCCTGTTTCTGGCAACTATGAGTTGTCCCAGCAATCTAATGTGGTAGAATTGGATGGTTAGGTCGCACCAGTGTTGTTACAATCGGTTTGAATTGGCCTGGATCGCCTGATTCAGATCGATTCAAAAGGGGTCGTGAATCGTGTGGGTGTTATTTTAATTCATGTTGTTTAATATTTTTAAGAGGTTAAAAATTATTTAAAAATTTCTAAAATATTTTTTATTGTTTAATGACAAGTGTTATCTAATAGTAAAAAGTTATCGATTCACAAACCATTCCATCGATTTGATTCTTAGATTTTTTAAGAAACCCATTCACCTAGTGAACCGATTTTAACAGCCCATGTGAGTTATACTTTAACTGGCCATTGATTAAAAATAAAATATAAAAAACACTATGGGTTGTCTACCGAACCTGACAAATGCTGCTCCAAATGCCCAAATCTCATAATGCACCCAATCCATGTCTTACATACCCCAAGATACTGGCACATATCAATCCTCAAGTGCATATGAAGCAATGCTTTTGAATGCCCACATGAAGGTCCCTATCGTATTAATGATACTGCTGACAGATCCAAACTATCAACATCTTTGGCTCTTGTTAATATAATTTTAAATTGGTCCCATTTCACTACAAGAAAACCGTGGATTAGCGACGGCCTCTATCCATCGCTAATCCGTCACTAAGCCGTCGCTAAACTGTTTAGCGACGGCTTAGCGACGGATTAGCGATGGATAGAGGCCATCGCGATTTTTTGCTCGCTAATTAGCGAAAAAAATTATCTGTCGTTAATTCCGTCGCTAATTTGCGACAGATTAGCGACGGACATTATCCGTCGCTAATCTGTCGCTAAATTTTAAAAAAAAATAAAAAAAAATTGATCCTTGTCAGGCGGTATTCCGGCAGCACTAAGCCGGACTTATACCGCACCCGACAGGCATTGCATGCACATAACGATCGCTCTGCCTCATCGCGAACCGGCGTCGCCGTCCTCCATGAACCGGTGCTCTCCGGCGTCGCCGTCCTCCATGAACTGGCACCGTCATCTTCCGTAAACCGGCGTCGCCGTCATCTTCTGTGGACCGGCGTCATCGTCCTCCATGAACCGACGCCAACGTCCTCCAGCGATCGCCGACCGTCCTCCGTGAATCGACGTTGTTGTCCTCCGTGAACCGGCGCCGACATCATCCAACGATTGCCGACCGTCCTCCGGCGTCGCCGTCCTCCGTGAATCAGCATTGTCGTCCTCCGTCAACCGGCGCCGACGTCCTCCAGCGATCGCCGACTGTCCTCCGGCGTCACCGTCCTCCACTCTCATGTACATGCTCTCCAATAAGCTCTCCGACGTCGCTCGGTTTAAATCGAGCGCGGTCGATTTAAATTTCAAACAGGGAGAGAGGGAAAATTTCGCGCTTGGTTTAAATCGAAAATTAGCGACGGATTAGCGACGGAAATTTTCCGTCGCTAATCCGTCGCTAATTAGCGACGGATTAGCGACGGAAAATTTCCCTCGCTAAATCCCTCGCTAAAATGTTTTTCTTGTATTGAGAATTAGCGACGAAATACTTGTTGTCGTTAATTCGTCGCTAATTAGCGACGAATTAGCGATGAAACAACTTTCATCGCTAATCCGTCGCTACTTAGCGACGGATTCATTAAGAAAGTTTTCTCTAGCTAATCTGTCGCTAATTTGCGACGGAAAAAATCCGTCGCAAATTTCCGTCGCTAATTAACAATTTTCTTGTAGTGTTTGAGGTCTGATTTGATGAAGATTATGATCATCAATTGTCAATCCAACCGCCCTTTCTTTGAGGAACTCTTTTTACAGCCACACCTCAAACATTTCTCTAAATCCATCTTCCTTTTTTTAATATGTTTGACTGTACCAATGGTCATAATCATGATAGTAAGAATTTAGTGTTTGTTTGCTTGGTTTACGTATGTGCATGCGTCACAAATTTCCAACTTGTTTGAATCATTGGCAAAGAAAATCTTGTGTGTTTGCTAAGGGCACGTTTGGAAGCCAGAAAGATGGAAAAATGATGCAAAAATGAAAGATCCGTACAAAATCTTTGATCCTATCAGACGAGAGAAACTTTTTGTCTGAGAGAGTTTTTCTAAAAGGTATAATCTGTTATAGGAAACATTCTTTCACGGGAGAGGTGGAGAAATGTTTTATACCAAGAGAATTTATTGTTATTTTCTACCACCCATCTCACCACATTTCACCACCCATCATCTCACCATCACCACCACCCTCCTCCTCCTCTCTCTCATTTTTCACATTTTTTTATTCTGTTTTTCTCATGCTATACAAACTAGTTCTTTTAGAAAACTTCTCATATCAAAAACTCTCATAAACAAATCTTTTTTTTTCCGAGAGTTTTTCTCTCTTCCAAGCGTACCCTAAATCCAGACACGTTCTAGAAGCTAGGGAAAAAAAGGCGGAGACTAAACTGATTAGTGGATCCAACTCAATTTGGGAAATGATACTGAGCCTGGCCCATATGTTAGACCAGCTACAAATCTTGGCTCCTGCAAGGAAAGGAAGAAATGGTCAAAGCACAATCAACCCAAACTGATAAAGCTTGGTTTGGTAGGCAGAAGAAATGGCCACTCCTAACGTCGACCACCAAGGTAGTTTGACCAAGTTTTTACCATAAACTTTGAGTTTGCTGATAGAATTATATGGAAGTGGTAAGGATGGCATTTCAGAGGTACCAAATAGACGACCATTGGAATTGGGGACAATTTTTTTTTTGTATCACAAAAGGTTTTCATTGATGAGTTTGTTAAAAAAAAAAAAAACAAGATTTGTGACATTGCATGAAAGTTAATGTGACTGAGGGACAGGTTGATTTTATTGGGTGATAAAAAAATTTGAAAATTTGTTGGTTGATGATCAAACATTTTTTAGTAGTATTTTGAGACTTCATGAACTTAGTCACCTTTGCTTGATCATGCCTCTTGCCATTTCCATCCTGCTACAAAGTAACCTAATAACTCTGTAACACTCACAATTTGGTTGGTGGTGGCCAGATCCTATACACGGATGTGCCAAATCTTGGCCGTACGATGGACCCTTTCTTTGTGAGGACCAATTGAAGCAGCTTCATGGAAACATGTTATTGAAAGTTGACATTTGCAATCAGGACAATGACTAATGATTAGGGGTGGGCATCGGGGCGGCCGGGCGTGGCCGGCCCAGCATGGGCATGTTTAAAGCTTCGGCCCTTCGGGCTTTAAGTGTGACCCAGCCCGAAGATGGCCCGACCCATTTACTAATGGGTCGGGCTTTGGCCCGGTTCTTAACGGACTCGGCTCATTTACTAACGGGTCGGTAATAATGGTTACCAAGTTACTATGCAATTAATTAATTTTTTAATTTTATATTATTAAAAATTAATAAATTACTCAGGTCTGTCAGGCCGGGCAGATAGCCTGCAGGCTGACCCCGACTCAGGCCACATATATAATGGGCTGGGTTTCGGCTCGGTAGCTAATGAGCCCGGACCAAAAAACCTTGACCCAAACCCAGCTCATGGCGGATCGGGTCAGCTTGGCTCATTGGGCCGCCTGACCACCCCTACTAGTGACTAGGGCTGGTAAACAAACCAAGCAACTCGTGCCTTAACTCGGTCCTGCTCATCCCAAACTAGTTCGTGTTCGGTTCATTTGGATGGCAAGCCGAACATGAGCTTGTTAGTTATGCATAGCCGAGTCGAGCATGAACAAGAGGTGTTTGTCTTGGCTCGGCTCATATAGGCTCGTTTAGATATGCTATGTAAATTTTATAGTACAGTAATGTAAAAAATGTATGTTAGATTGGTGGGCACACCTGCATTTAACAGGTCATGGGTACATTCTCAGTATAAACCCTTTCAAAAAAATACTCTTTTTTTATTTAGGCGAGTAAACTCGGGCTTGGCTCATTCGACTCGAACCTATACGTGCTCAGATTGGCTTGGCTCACATGAGCCATACGAGCCGAGTCCCAACACAGTGCGTATGTAAATGAGCCGAGCCCAAACAGCCCTTGTTTGGTTCATTGGGCTCGTTTACCAGCTCTACTAATGACCCACCCACCCAATTTACACGTGAAAATGAAGGTTTACTAATGAAACTCTCCATGAAAATTTTCATATGCAAGTGAAACAAACATGTCAACTCCATTTTCTTGTGGGGCCCACAGTCATCGTGACTTTCTTTTCACAACGTTGGCCATGTGCAAATTTTCACATTGGGATGGCCTTCCCATCATGGAATGCCTTTTTCATGGTGTCTTCTTATTTGTGGGAATGAAACAAACGGCCCCTGATTGCGGAAACTCCCATCCCAGCTGCCAGTTCCCAAACGAAGCTTTAAATTTCTCTTTATGAATGGAAAGCAACCAAAGGATTTTGTAAAATAGGATTTCAATCTTATTAAATTTCCTAAATCCAAACACACCCATATAAGTCCATCTGCGCCATCAGATTGCGTAACGCAACCCCCACAAAATAAAAAACATGGAAGTTATCAAACCCAATTTTCTTGGATCTAGAATAGTTACATATGGACTAAGATCCATGTTGGTTTGGAAACCCCTTAGGGATCCAAATCCAATCATCTTTTGGGTCTCCTCTGCTCCAAATTTACAACTAAAATAGCTCAATCATATTTTTTAAAAAAAAATCATGAAATTGTTATCCTTCTTACGAGATCCATGCCATTTATTCAATCAAATTTGATGGTGTAGAGCCACACACCAAAGATTTCGAGTCCGTAGGATATCCAACCCAAACCAAGAGAAGAAACATCCTTGTCAATGACCAACAGATAGGGATGCAAATGGGTCGGCTCCAGGATGCGAGTTTTGCAGTTTTTAGTTGTTCTAGGTTATCCTACCCAAACCCATTTCTAGGTTATTTTTCAATGGAGTTTATAAATTAATTCATATAATACCAAAAACAATGAATTAAATAAAAGAATAATGCATCCATCTAATTATCTTTCTATTTCTCATATAATCAATGCAACTAATTAGGTAAATAGAAATAATATCTATCCCGATAGCTATAACTGGCTGGGTTTGGCTCGGTAACTAATCGGTTCAGGGCCTAAAACCTTGACTCCAAACCCGGGTCAACTTGGCCCGCGGCTCATTACCCACCCAAACTTCTTAGTGGCATAAATGAAACGTTTTACAAAATCGGGGGCGAATTCACTGATCTGACTTCGCGCTGCACTATATAAACCCATCCGAGGATCTCGCTCCGTTGTTGTCCTCCTCTTCCTCCTGTGCGGCTTCTCTCCGACCTGTCAGGTCGGAATTTCGCCAATTTCTTCCCTCCCCGAGCTTTGATCTCCCGTATTCCGGCGAATCTTCCCGATTTTCCTTCCTAAAATTCCACAATTTTTCATCCCCTCCCCATATTCTCCATTGCCGTCTCCCCGGTTTTCGTTCTCTCTCCGGCGATGGCGCTCTGATCTCCGCCTCGTCTGCCTCTCCTCCACTCTTCGAGGCCTCGGTGTATCGGTTCATCCGGCAGATCCAAAAATTTTCCGGTATGGCGATCAGGGTCACGGCGGCGTATTCAGGATACATCGCGCAGTCGCTCGCCGGATTCAGGTCCAGCAACTGTAGGCTCTTCCACGACTGCTGCTGGTCGCGGGTCCTTTTCTCAAACCGTAGAGCTGATCTCGAGCCATCCTCGATCAATTATTCCTGCGCGAGCAGCCAGTATCGAGTCATGGCATGCCGGAGTTACGGGCACTTCAATGGCGATCTTCTCCCCGAGAAATGTATGAGTCCGGTTTTGGTTGGGTTGGTCTCCGCCATGAAAATCTCCGGAGTTTCTTACTCGGATTCAGCAGCAGTGGGCGTCTTTGGGGTGTCGTCGGGGTTGAAGTCGTTTTCGATCATTCCCTTCTTCCAGGGGACGAAGTGGCTTCCATGCAACGAGTTCTTTCAAGGTTCTGAGCAAAGGGTGGGCATGAAGAAGAGTAGTGTTCTGGAAGATGGTGGGCTTTTGGTGGAGACGGAGAAGGACTCGGGGAAGAACATGGCTCACCTTGAGGAGAGCTCAAAGGGCCGGAGTTGGCTCCCGCAGTGGGTTAATTTCAGGTCTGATGATGCGAAGATGCTCTTTACAACAGTGACCGTGTCGCTCCTGTTCCGATCATGTATGGCGGAGCCGAGATCGATTCCTTCGCGGTCGATGTATCCCACGTTTGATGTGGGAGACCGGATATTAGCAGAGAAGGTACTTTTAGTTTTGTTTGATCATCTTCATTGGACGAATTTAACTCTTTTTTGTTAGACTTCCCCCTGTTATCGTGTTGCTAGAATAGTTTAAGCATCTCTAGCTAGATCACTAAGGATGAGAATTGTGGTTTAGAGAAGAGCCTTGATTGTTTTGTTATTTGTGCGAATGGAGACAACGAGGAGAAATTAGATTGGATTGTTGCTCCTTTTGTTTTTTGTTTTCTTTCTTTCTTATAGTTGGTCATTAATAAAAAAAAACCATTTTGTGCATATTCTCTTTTAGAAGTTTCTTATTCGTAAGAAATTAGAGTTCTTGGTTCACCATCCGTTGCTTGTCATGTTGGTTGATGCTCTATTTTTTCCGATCATCTTCTCCAAGAACATTTAGTGCTCCAACTCATGATGGCTAATTGGGTTGACAATGAGATGTGACCCAGATTAGATTTCTGGGAATGAATGTTTTGTTTTGCACTTGGTAGATGCAATTTTATGGGTAATTGCACCATCTTGATTCAATCATGATTGCAAATATCCCAGGTGTCCTACTTTTTCAAGAAGCCAGAGGTTGCTGACATAGTTATTTTCAGAGCTCCTCCTGCCTTACAGGTGAAACTTACTTTTTTGAGGATTATGCAATTTCGACGATTAATTGGTTTATTGTTGCTGCGCAGCATGATAATTTCTACCAATTGACCCTCTCAGGTAAACGGTTACAGTCCTGGAGATGAATTTGTCAAAAGAGTTGTTGCTATTGAAGGGGATACTGTGGAGGTGAGCGCTCTGCATGCTATGATTCGGCTTTTGTCATCTGTTGTAACAAAGAGTTTAGAAGATTTTTTTTCCTCTTGTGGCAGGTTCGAGACGGAAAGTTGGTGGTGAATGGCATCGTTCAAGACGAAGATTTCATCCTAGAGCCGCTTGCATATGAAATGGATGAAGTGGTACTATTTCTCTCCTAAATGTTGTTCCGCTTGTAGCATTTAATGTGTAAAATTGCAGCTTAATCTGAACAGTAACTTGTCTGAGTTGGCTTGTTCCATACGCTATTGATTTGGTAGTTATGAGCTAAGTTATTCCTAAGACCTATGCTTCCTACCTCTGCGATCATGGGAACTTATTGGTGCATAGTCTGCAGAAAAGCTAGCTCGGTTAGGTTAGAAAGAGATGGTTGTAATTTCCACAGGATGAGGAAAAGTACCAGTTTCTGAAAGTTGGTGTCATACTGTGAATGAATGACTCAAAAGTTCAGGGAAGAGCACTAGTGCCTAAAAGTTGGACTCATACTGTGAATGTGGATAACTCAAAAGTTCAGGATGAACAACTACCCACTTTTACTGTTTTACTTTCAGATTGGTGTTCTTCTTGAGGTCCACCTTTCATAAGCCATTCTTGTCACCAGCTGCGTTATGGTTGATTCATGAGGATGATTCAGCTGGTAATAAACAGTAGTGATGCAGTTAATCATACCCTCATATATGTAACTAAATCACATTTTGTGTTGGAGATCAGCTGCTTGTGAACTAATGGTCGCAACCTGAATTTCTTCTGAAAGTTCTGTTCTATTGTTTATGCAGCGAGTGCCTAAAGGCTATGTATTTGTGCTGGGGGACAATCGCAACAACAGTCTTGATTCCCATAATTGGTATGTGTGTTTCCTGATGTATTATATATCTAATGACTAGTTAACTGTTATTCTCTTTGACATCTAATTTCTGACTGGAAGAATAGATCTGAGGAGTTGCCTGCCTCTGGTGGGCTACTTTTTGTTTACACATGAATAGTTTCAAGTACCATCATGATTTTACATTTTCCAATCCATCGATGGCATTTCTTGTGTTTGGCTAACTAGCTTTGCTGAATTTGTTTGCAGGGGTCCGCTTCCTATAAAGAGTATTGTGGGCAGGTCCATACTTCGTTATTGGCCTCCATCTAGAATATCCTACACTGTTTATGAGCTACAAGCAGAGCAAATTGCACCTGCGCTCATCTGAACTGCTAACCAAGTTCCACTGAAGCTGCAGCAGAGTTATTTTTCATATTTATTTTGCTGGCATTTTTCCTTGTCAATTTTGTCTTTCAGAATTTTCATCGGCTTCTGTAAATACTGGAATTTCCTACTTCTGTATTTTTTATTTCACAAACGGAACTGAATTTGGCGATGCATTTCATACTCGTTGTATGGATTTCCAATTGAAAGGAAACTCACGTTTGTAGATAATAACTGAAAATATCAGCTATACAGGATTTAACACAGCCGGGCCATTCCTTTCTCTGGAGCTGAAACTGTGTTTGAATCTTGTTTTCCTTGTAATTTGCTTGGTTTTTTAGTCCACGAGTCTAATTGCGGCACCAATTCTAAGCTAGTGCATGCAAGTGAAGCTATCTGATATGATCATATGTTCTTCTGGCTTTTATAACTCTACTTGGACGGCTTCAATGTGTGGTGGATTTGACTGCTAGCAACAAAAAACGTGAGATTCATTCTTGGTCTTGATCCAGCAGCACTCTGAGGTCTAATCCATCGCCTAACCCAAGCGACATCATCCCTTCTGCTAGCAGCAGCATAAAAGTTTGAATGCAGTATATGGGTTTTTACTTTCGATACCATCTGGTTCATATACCAAAGCTTCCTCTGCTGCTTCCAAACCCATACTATATGCATGTGCATAATGCATGAAATCAGCAAAATTCTCCAGTGGTGAGCGCCCAATCAGCTTCTTTTACTGTGACCAGATTCGCAGTTTGACTCAGCAAGCCCATCGTGCAGTCGTTGTGTTGAAATGGATATTAGTATTGCAATGACATCCTTCTCAATGACCCGATCCGCACTCATATCATCATTCTTGACAATGAATTCACTTCTCATTGTTCTCAATCTTTAAATGGATATTAGTGTTGCAAACTGGGGCAAACACTTCTGCCGGATCCATTTTTTTGACCATTCCCCTTTTTTGCTTGAATTCCAAAGAAATTAAGGATTAGTGTTTCCCTTTTGCTCTCAAGATCACTGTAAATTCCTGACTTATTTTAAACATTTGAATCTAGTTTACATTTTGCGTCTCATTTGATCTGAAATGACGTTTTATGCTTGCTAACGTCTCATGAGATTTGGACCCTCATGCAAATCAGAGAACGAACCTCATTGGCATGGCTAACCAAACAACAGAAAAATGAATGGTGAGAAATGGATTCACATTTGCAAATGAGAGTTGGTGACTCATTTACGTGAGAATCAAAATCACCAAGGGCCTCTGATGAATCTGATTCATAGATTCACAGGCCTGACAAATGGAACCTAATTTCAAAAATGTGATTCCGGAACCACATGATTCAAAATCATAAGGTGGAGGATTTGAACTTGAATCACATGAAAAGCAAGTAAAATAGGTTCAAATGCGATTTCAAATCACTGCCCCCATTTTTCTCATACCTGCTTTGTACATGAGAATCGGGGCAAATGAGAATCATTCTCCTCCTTTGGGGCTAAGTAAACGTGCCCTTTGATTGCCACTTTATGAGGAAATGTAATTCATTCGTTTGCCTAAACTCATGAATTGTTAGTTGATAAATTTGGGTCTGACGTGAGAGTGAGGAGAACGAACACACACAATCATAAAAGGAAAAGGAAAGACAGTTTAATGTGGTTTGGCTGGGGCTTGCCTACATCCACGAATCTCTCTCTCTCTTCAATGAGATTTTCAAAGAGAATGAGAGGTTTATTTATAATCTTTGTTAATTGGATACAATAGGAATCATGAAACTTAAGGTTTCCTTATTGTAATATATCTTAACTGATTTCTAAAGTTTACTAAAAACTTATTTCAATCAATGTTCTTCATTCATCTGCAATTTCTTCTCATTAAGAACTCTTAAAGCAACAGGACTCTTGCAATGAGAACCCTTGTGAACACCAATCTTCAACTCTTCATAATCATCCAACCCTTGGGAGTCCTCGACTTCCTTGGATTCGCCAAAACCGTCTAGCCCTTGGGAGGAGTCCTTGGCCACCTTAGATTCTTGTCTTTCAACACCCTCGCAAGCTCATCTCTCTAGAGGTGAGATTAAGCTTTGTTATGGTTTCAAAATGTCCAGTAGGAAGAGACTTAATTACAATATCTTGCAATGAAAGGCTTTGTGAAAAAGTCAAACTAAGCTTTGAGAGTTTGCTTTAACCCATATAAAAAATAATTAAGTTTGTACACATGGTTAAGATATTTACCACTCTCAAATCCTTGAAATTGAGCCATATACACTTCTTGCATAAAGTCCTGAAGAAAGACAATATTGACATTTAGCTGATGGAAGAACCAACCAAAACTTATGGCAAAGAACATTACAGTTTTTATAGTGGTAGGCTTGATAAGAGGACTAAAGGTCTCAAAATAATCAATTTCTTCGTATTGACTATATCTTTTTGCTACAAGACGAGTTTTATGTTTGACAGTGGACTCATCAACATGCCTCTTTATTTTTTAAATCTATTTGTATTCAATCAAGGTTTGGGTCGAATGGGCAGAAACCAAGGTCCAAGTTTTATTTCTAATTAAGGCATCATATTCTTCTTTACCGTGCTTATTGAGTTCTGCATATTTTTCAAGAACTTGTGCTTGAAGGTTGTGAACGAGGATGAACAACAACAATTGGAAGAGCGTATTGTTTTGATATTGTGTCATCTAGAGAAGATTTTTCTGCCCTTATTTTTTGATATCATGGTGCATTTACCGGTTCATCTAGTATGAGAGGTTAGGTTGGGTGGGTTGGTTACATGCCTATGGTTGTATCCTATCAAATGGTACATACAACAATACTTTATAAATGCAACACTATTGTGATTTATTAACCAATCATCTATTATTAATGATTATAATTGATGTATACATATTTCAGGTGCTTATGTAAGCCAAAAACATATGTGCATAAAAGAAGTCAGCCTGAAGACTCAATCACTAAGAGATATCTGGTTAAAGAAAATTTTATATTTTTCTTTAGGTATTTAATGGTGTGAAGACAAGGTTTAATAGGCTATACAAAAATTATGAATATGTTAATGTTGTAGCCGACAGTAATTCAATTTAAATTTTTTAATCTCTTGCCCTCAACATTGAACCAAGTCCGTACATACATTATATTCAATAATGAATTTGTATTGCCGTATATTCATTAGATTACAATTGTTTTTATATTCAATTGTTATTTATAATTTTTTTAAAATAAGTTTCTAACATTTGGGCAAAATTTTGGATTTGTAGGCAACACTTAATATCGCTTTAGAGTCAACGCTCAAAGGGTCAGCACGAACTTGAGCTCATTCATAAGGCCAAATTTGTAGATTAGTTTTGAGACCATGTAAGAAATTACTACCTTGTCCTCTCATGCATATTTTTAATATATCTAATCACTTTCAATGTAATAGATTTGTCAACTACATGATGAAGATACTAATGATGAACTTCAAAATGAAATAATATGGCTTTCTTAGTATTCTTGAAAAGTTGTAAGAAGATACACGATTTTTGTCATAAATAATTTCTAGTTTCATACGAAACACCACAAAAAAATAAATAAGTCTCGAAATAGTGGTGTTGTTATCAGTGTCTAAATTAACTTCAAGTTATTCAATGCAACAGATAAAAACTCGACAATTAATGATGTTATCTGATATGGATACATTACTAACATCATTGAAGTTGAATATCGTGAAGATATGCTATTTGTTCTATTCATGTGTGAATGGTATGTGATCATACAAGGGCTTTGTTTGGAAGCCTTTGTTGAGAAGAAGACATAGTAAGAGTGGAAAAAAAATAATGGGTAGCAAGGCTGAAGTTGAAATGGGGAGATGTGACTTGGGAGATTGGGCTTGGTTGTGGCCAATGCTGCATCTAATTAATTGGATATTGGTTAAACAGATTCAGGTTTGGATACAAATTCAAACTATGAAAAGTTCATATGAAATTCATTTTTTTTTCATTTAAGTGGATTTAAGCCTGTCAAATCTCGATATTCAGCTGATTCAATTGCAAAAATCAAAGCCATATTTGCATCCAATTATCATCTAGATATGGTTTTGGCTTACCAAACCCAACTAAATGGAGATGGGTTTGGTTGGATATTAGATAAAATTCAATCCATTGATATCCATAACAGTCTTCATGCTTCTTATAATGTCTCCCATCTCTCAAGTCCCATCTGACAAATCTATCTAAGAGGGTAGGTGGGATAAGTGAGATGCATTGAATTCCACCTCCCCTCCTATCTTGGGCTCACAATCAATGTGTGATTGACTTCACCTGACACAAAGGAAGCCGTGTCAAAGTATCGCACTTGCATAGGTGCTGGTATGACACGGGTGCAGTGCCCTATTATAAGAGTCCGTAGTACATATAAAATAAATTTTTTACTGATGTTTCAAAAACAAAACAAAAATATGCATATGAGATTCTCTAAAAACCTATGTAAAACAAGTAAATAACTAGAGAACTAAATAAGGCGAGAGAGAAAGAGCGCTCAATGTGAGCTTAGGCTGCCTTTTCCTACTTTAACGTGACAAGCATGACGAGATCCTTCAACAAGTCCAAAATTAAAGAGGGGGTCTCTAAGTTGGTGTTCTAAAGGTTTTGGGATAACAATTGTGGGTTTGTTGGAAAATACAAGGTTAAATAGTGAAGGGGGCTAGGAAAATGTTTTATTCTTTCTTTCTTTTCCTTATTTCCTTTTTTTTTCCTCTCCCTTTCTCTTTTTTCTTATCTCTTTTTCTATCTCTTCCCACTCTCTTTTTCTCTTTCCTATGATTTTCTTCTAAACCGTGCCCCCCTCAATGGGGGTTTGAGGCCTCTTTTTATAAAGGGTCCGGGCATACTACCCATGGCATTGCCATGCACAGTGGGTACAAATGGCAATGCCGTGCGCAGCTTACCCTTGCTGCTAAGGATGGTACACACATGGTGGTACATGCTATGAATGGTACCACAACAATAGTGTTGCTGCACATGGTGCCATGAGTATGGTAACCATGCTGTGCATGGTGTACCAGGCATTGCTGTCATACAAATGTACAATGTGCAGCAAAGCTGCTGGCCATGTCCCCTTCCTTAGGCCCTCCCAAGTTCCCAACCCCCCCCCCCCCCCCCAAAAAAAAAAAAAAAAAAAGAGGCTAAGAAACAAAAAATAGAGAAAAACAAAAGCCAAATGGGACAAAGGAGTAGAGTGACCTTTTCACCATAAGAGTCATACTTGACCCTCCACCTTTTGAAAAGGTCAAATTTGTCCATAGTCCATAAAAAAGGACCAAAAATGACCCTTTTTACCTAAGTTGGGCTAGTTTGAGAATTTTGATTAGGTTCTTGCCCAAATTAAGACTTGGGATATGATTGGGAAGGGTTTGACTAAGTTTTTAAGAAGGGTTGGTTTTAGTTGACTAGATTCAACCCAGTTGGTTTGATATAACTTGGTTTGACCTAATTTTGCCTAGTTTTTGTCTTATTTGACTTGGTTTCTACCTAATTCGGTTTCGACTAAGAGTTTTTGGAGGTTTGACCAAGCCCTTGCTTAGGTCAAACTAAGCTTTTTGACCAATATTTGACTTGACCTAGGTTCAGGGTTTGGGTTCATGACCTGACTCAGTGTGCTCTCCTCCTTAAGAAGTTGGTTGGAAAAATCTTTGAAATAGTTTTAATGAGATTTTGAGGTGAATCTTATTTCATAACATTTCTCTAGTCATCAATTCAAATACATCTCATAGTAGTAAGAGGAGGACACTGAAGGCTAGTTGTTGGTATAAGGATGACACGAGTGTAATTATAAGATTAACTTTAATTGTGCAACAAGGTGTTTGAATGCACAAATAAGATGCAGACGCATAAAAAACCATTTGGCTGGTCTAAATATAACATAGGATAGATGGAGAACACTGTAAATTGGCTCAATGGCAACAAATTGAATTGGAGATGACTTGGATAAGCGTTTTGAACTAGTACTCTGTAAAGGTGGAAAAAAACCCTATTTATATCGTCATCTACAGAGAGAGAGAGAGAGAGAGAGAGAGAGAGAGAGATGGGTTTCGAATTGGAGTCGGCGTTCCTGCAGGGGGAAGAGCACCGGCCGAACCGTCGGGCGGCCGACGTGCTGCCGGCGGAGGGCGTCCCCCTCATCGACCTCTCGCCGGTCTCCGGCGGCCTCGACGAGTTGGTGTTGAAGGTGGGGATGGCGTGCGAGAAGTGGGGGTTCTTCCAGGTGGTGAACCACGGCGTGCCCTCCGGCGTCCGGGAGAGGGTGGATGCAGGCGCGGCCGTCTTTTTCGGTCTCCCGACGGAGGAGAAGCGTCGGTGCCAGAGGGACGAGGAGAACCCACTGGGCTACTACGAGGCGGAGCACACCAAGAACGTGAGGGATTGGAAGGAGGTCTTCGACTTCGTCGTTTGCGAGCCCACCCTCCTCCCCTCCTCCCACCTCGCCGGTGACCACGGCTTGCAGGCCCTCAACAACCAGTGGCCCCGTTACCCGCCTGAGTTCAGGTCAGCAATTTAACGTTAATATAAAAGAGAAAGAATGAAAAATAACTTTAAACTTTAGTTTTGTTACGCGTTAATATCGGGGAGTACTAGTACTACTACCATCGTGGATGTTAACAATAAAAAGAAAAGAAAATAGTAGTCACAAATATCACTGATATTTCTAATAAAAGGGGTGACATTGGCTACACTTGTGGGTAAGGAACCCCTAGCTAGAACTGTTGGTAAAAAGTTGTTTTGACAGCATGGTCAAAAATAGCAGTAATAGACTCTTGTATCATATTTTTTTTGACATAAATATAAATTTATGAGGGTTGAAAATTTGGTATGGTACATGGTAGGCTGTTGATTTTTCAATCTTTGCAAAGAATAACATGATCCAAGCACCGATTTCTGCTAACCCAAACATGTACATCACACAGTTTCCAACTAGGTGGTTTCTTACCGTAGCCAATATTATCCCTTTCTAAAATATTACAATTGTTTTTATCGTGATTTTTCAAATGCCGTTGTAACACGAGAAGGTATTTTCGAAATAACGGCTCCTTCGAAGAAATCGTGTTTTTATCAAGATTTTATATTTTTTATACCATTTGCATGTTTATATATGTTTTTTAATATGTGCTTTATATTCTTAAAATATGCCAATATTTCATGAGATTTTCTTGTGAAAAACCATAAATTTCAAAATATCGCAAGAATTTTGGTGGCCAAGGAACATAGGATCGTTTTTTTTAGGGATCTGTTTCCCATGTTCAGTTTTTTGTTTGGTTGCTTACCATTTGGATAACACCCAAAACCTGGTTAGGAACCAAGTTTTGGGCGAAACTTGGTTTTAGGTTCAAAACCAAGTTTTCACAGTTTGATGACGGCTCCAATACCTGATTTTGCCAAAAATTAGGTAAGTGAAAAAAAAACCCTCCTCTAGGTTGAAAACCTGGTTTATCAGGGAGAAGGGTCTCCCATCACCCCTCTCCAACGTCCTCCACCCTCTCCCTCAGCCACAACAGACTTCAGCCATTTTGGGCTGGCGGTTAACCGGAAAGTGGCTGGACTGGTACCGCCTGGCCAGGGCAATACCGGTTCGGCCATTTTCCGACCGTTGGTCGGCTGGAAATGGTTGAAATCTTTTCTTTTCTTTTTTTGTAAAAAAAATGTCGTCCAATCATCCTATCGGAAAATGGTCAGACCCTCATATTTTCATATTCTTTTTTTTAACCAAAAAATGACTAACATTATTTTTTAATTTGTTTTAAGTTTTTAATAACCCAAAATGTTTTTTGTCAACCAAATTTTTATAAGTTGAAAACCTAATTAATTTTTGGTAAACCATAATTGTCAAACACCAGGAGTGTCATCCAAATTACATCCCTAGAATTCCCCTTGGTACAGTTGTTACGGAAGGAGTTCAGATCCGATGCAATGTGATTGCACAAAAATTTGTGTATTCATCACACTATCACCCTCCATGATCAGGTCCAGGGATGAAGGTTAAAATCAAAACCCATGCACGGGGATGGACTTACACTTTCTCCTGACTCGTCCCACCCTATACCCAATCCTTCTAAGGGATGGTAATGAACATAAGAAAAACGGGGCCCTGCCTCTCCCCCGTTTGGACCAGGGATGGAGGACATGAAACGAGAATGGGAGCAGGAGTGAAGTTAAAATCCAAACCCATGAAGGGATGAAGGCAGGAATGGAGGTCAGGATTTTGAAACAGAGAGGAGGTGCCTGCCGGCGGCCCGGTCCACTTCCATCCGTAACTTCGAACCTACATCCACCTGTAGAACCTCTGTGGGGAACGACCAAATGAATATACTCACTAAAATAACTAGGGATGGCAGTGGGGCGGGGCGGGGCGGGGCGGGGATCAAGGTCTCCACCTCCGCCCTGCCTCAAGATTAGAACCTCCATGGGGATGGATTTTAACCTCCACCCCCGCCTTCATCCCCGTTTCATGTCTTTCATCCCCGGTTCAAACGGGAATGAGGTGGGGGCGGGGACGGGGATGAAGTGGGGATCGTGGCGGGGATGGGGTAATGGTGGCTCTTAGCAGCCCCGACAACCCAAAAATGGGGGTTGCAGAAAAGAGGAGGGAGAGAGGAAGAAGATTACGTGGCGATAGTCGAGGTTCCCGACATAAGTGGCAGCAACATCAGGCTCACAGCAGCGGTTGGCTTCCGAAGGTGGTGCGGCGATGGAGGAGGCTTTGGTGGTCAGTGACGGTGGCTTCCAATGGTTGGCTTTCAACTGGTCACGGCGATGGTGCGGCTCTGACAGATCTGCAAACAGGGAAGGATCCGAAGGAAGGAGGAGGAGCTTACGCGGGGAGGTAGAAGGGGAAAAAATCAGGCTGTGTGAGAGGGGAGGTGAACAAAAATGAGGAAAAGGGGTTTGCGTTAGGGTTTATCGAGAAGAGGGAAGGGCGGGGATGGGGCGGGGCGGGGTAAAGTGTCAGTCCATCCTCGCCTCCATCCCGGAATGGGGATGGATTTTAACCCTCATCCCCGCCTCCATCCCCGTTTCATCCCCTTCATCCCCGGTCCAAACCGGGCGAGGCGGGCCGGGGCCCTGCTTTCCCCTGGTCCACTGCCATCCCTAAAAATAACTCTTTAAAAAAGAGTTAATTTTTAACGGCATTCTTGGGCAAGCAGTTCTGAGCCACGAGTTTTAAGTTTGGAAGGTAGAGGTGGTAGGGCCCACATATATGGATAGGACAATTCATGCTGACGAGGATGATCATGTGCCTCCTGTTTATTAGGACAAATATTTTGTCAGTTTTGCAAGTCTTTTAGAAGGGAGGGTGGTGTGTGTTCTCCCCCGAAGACGGACTCTTTGGTATTTTGTGCGTTACGTACCTTTATTTATTCTTTCTTTGTTAACCGAAAAATAAAACTGCTTATGTTCACGGAGTTCATTAGCCTACTGAAATCCCAGGCCCCCATGCTCACCAGACAACGCACCCAGCTTTGGCTTCGCAAACAGCAACAAAGAACGTATACCTCTAGGTTTCGAACTCGTGACGTTGGGTCAGTTTGATTATGTAGGCCCTGTTGTGGCAGCTAGGGATGCAAATACGGAATCTTCGAAATTTGTGGTTAACCAGTACACAGTTGTTTGGGATAAGTGAAACGGTTCAGCTGAGTTTCATTTTTGTGGCTGTTTGGAATGCAGCTGAAAAGCTGAAATTAAAACTAGGAATAGCGTTGCAAAGGTCGTCGGAGCAGTCACAGGTGTGGGAACTATAGTGTAGTACTTGGTAACTACCACCTAATTCAGGTGGAAAGTGAAACGTGAAAATAAAGTCGTCCAATATCACTCCAGTTTCATTATTTCCTACAACTGCATCCATCCCAAACGACTTTGGCATACTTTCACTCCGGCTACCTCCAACAGGTAGTTTCCAAACGGGGCCTAGTATAGCCAAAGCCAGTTTCAGCATCCTAATTGAAAATATGGGATGTTATTGCCACATTTTCAAAATCTGATATAACGTCCAAAAAACATGACATTTTCAAAATCTTACCTCTTATAGAAATATCGGATCAGTTCAGGACTTTCAAGATTTTGCAGGGAGCAAGATTTGTGACAATGGTTTTAGTTAGTACTTAACTTTTAGGTTGTTACCATATCACTGGAAAGCCTGCCAAAACTTCTCTGTTTTAATTTCAATAATAGTTTATTCTAGCTAATTTGGTATACTGCTGAGATGATTTTTTTGATAAATTCAACCATATCCTAGTTGCTTACATCTACCGACTTCCAAAGGAGTGATTGAAAGTTAAGACAATTTATGTTCTGTAGTTATTCTTGCAAGTCTGATTGACGACCTGATAAATTCCCTGATACCAAGATTACGCTCCGATCTGATCTGTTTCCTATTGTTCCAACAACCAGAGAAGCTTGCAAGGAATATGCCCAAGCCATGGAAAAGTTAGCATTCAAGCTTCTGGAGCTCATTTCACTGAGCTTGGGTTTAACTGCAACTCGCTTAAACTGTCATTTCCAAGAACAGACCTCCTTCATCCGACTCAATCACTATCCTCCCTGTCCTACTCCTGACCTTGCTCTTGGTGTTGGCCGCCACAAAGACTCTGGCGCCCTCACCGTCCTAGCTCAAGATGATGTGGGAGGTCTCCAAGTTAGACGAAAGGCGGATGGCGAGTGGATCAATGTGAAGCCTGAGCCGGATGCTTATATCATCAATGTCGGCGACATAATTCAGGTGAGAAAAGCTCAAAGTTCCAGAGTGAATTCTGTAGATCAACAGGTAATTTGCAATGACCTGAAATGGGCATCGACTCTTCTTTTTCAGGTTTGGAGCAATGACAAGTATGAGAGCGTGGAGCACAGGGTTGTGGTGAACTCAGAGAGGGAGAGATTCTCTATCCCTTTCTTTTTCAACCCTGCTCACCATGTAATGGTGAAGCCTTTAGAGGAGATGGTGAATGAGAAGAACCCTCCCAAGTACAAGGAGTACAACTGGGGCAGGTTTTTCAAGACCAGGAAGCTTAGTGATTTCAAGAAATTGGATGTCGAAAACATACAAATATATCACTTTAAGATAAACTAAGTTGACACGTATCTTTGTATGACAGATTGATGAAATGGGTGAGCACAGGACCAGTAAGCTCTGAATAAGTCCTGTAAAGAACTGGCTTGCGTGTAGAGCTAATTAAGCTTTGTTTTTTTATTTAGTTGTAATTGGTGAAATCTTTTTTTTTTTTTTGGTTTGTACTTTGTAGTAATGTCTTTTTGTTAAGATGAAGTTTTTGTTTCTTTGTGGATTGTCAATCTTTAGATTCTCTTAATTAAAGACCTCGTCTACGTATCAAAATGTTTGTTGTCATTAAGAAGATTATGGAGATCACATCTATAATCAAACCCACGAAGTATTCAATGCAAGAATTGCAAAAATCAAGTGAGGTATCTAGATCGTATGGTATCCACGAGGGAACCAAAGATAAGCCCTCAACATATCTTCGCCTTATTAAGTGAGTGTCTCATTTCATTTAACTTTAAACCGAGAAAACATCATGCGCTTGACACACGCACACAGGCAGTTTGATGCTTTTCTCTGCAAATTTATTGGTACTCATTTTATATGTGAAAAATTAGCTCTAAGATATGATCTCATATCATAACCCGTGCACACATTTCAACCTTATTTTTCAATAACTTCCAAGTCCCAATAAATGATAAAAAATTTTTGGGTTCTTTTTGAGTGAAGTTTTAGTGCATTCTGGATCTTTGCTTTATATTCTTTTGAAACCCTGTATGCATGTTTTTCACTAAAAACGGCTACAAAAATCTTGACTATATGCCCTCAAATCCACAAATCGTTCATTGCAAAAATTTAGTAAATCAAGAGATTACTAGAGAGTATGGTACCCTCGAGTAACTTCCAAGCCATGCGATTTGAAGTTTTGAACATGCTTAGACCTGATGATCATCACAGAAACACAGGTGACATGATGAGAGTGACCATACCACCAGGGCAGGTTTAACTTGCCAGGGAAAAGCCTTTTGGAGAATTTTGACCCTTATGTGCTTGGATAAAGTGAATTTGGTGAAATTAGAATCCAAATCCAATAAACCCTTGAGCAATTTTTCTAGCAAAGCAGATCCAGTGTTCTGGGCTGAACACCTAACAACTCCCTTCAAAAGGGCTGAACAGCTGTTAGGTGTTCGAGCCGAACACTGGATCATGCCTCATTTTTTAGCTGCAAAGAAGAATTTAGTGAAATAGGATTCCAATTCCACTGAATTTCCTGAATTCTAAAACACCCTAAAAGAGGGCGCACACGAATTTCATTGCTCTGAAGTTATTTGAATCACCAACGTTCTTTTTCCTGCTCCCATCTATGGATTATACCAAGTCCTGGCGAATGATGGCCCAGCAATGCTAGACAGGAGTGTGTTTTCTCATATGAGAAGGTCTGACCCATTTTAATAGGAAAGATGCCCTTCTGCATTTATTACACTTCAGAAATTTTGGAGCTTTGATTCTTCAATATAAATTTGTAATTTTTATTAAGGTTGGAAATACACTTTTCACGGTAGAAAATTTGACTTTTTAAAATATTTTTTGATATAAAACCAAAATATGATTGGGTATTTTTTTGAACAAAAGGCTTAAAAAAATGTACTCGAGTAAAAGCACATGTTTTATGTAATTTTTCAAGCCCAGTTCGTATTTGCTTCAATTATAGATTCCTACTTATGTTTCCAAATGATCCACACTTCACACACAAGCATTTTTTGAATCCTCGCCTCTGGCTTTATACTTCACTAATCGCTTCTAGCGCCCACTTCCTATTTTACTAACTGTTCAGCCAGATCTCTCTTTCTCTCGGTTGTTTGCTGAGGCAACTATTTTGGTGTTCTGCAGTAGCATTTGGAAAAGGGGCCATTCAAGAATTTGAATGAAAAAACAGTCCACCATGCACTGATATTTGGTTAATCTCTGCCTACAACTTGGTTATCAAGCATTAATTAGGGCAATCAATGGATTGGGTTTGTGTCAGATACCCAATTTAACCCACTCAAATAATATTCAGGTCTACCGCTACAAGAAATCTGGTTCAGCGATGTATTTGTGATGGATTAGCGAATGCTATGATCCGTCGTGAGGCCATTGCTAATCCGTAGAGATTTGGTTTTGCGATAGATACACATCCGTCGCTAATTTCGTCGCTATTGTAGCGACAGATTACAATCCGTCGCAAAACATCGACTGATTCAATTTTGCGATGGATAAATATCCGTTCCTAATCCGTCGCTAAATTGAATGCCGATACTAATTAGCGACGGATATTATCCGTCGCTAATCCATCACAAAAATTTTAAAAAAAATTTATTTAAAATATAAATATCGAGAAAATTTTTCTCGTTATACAATTTATATATCTTGTGTATAAAAAATAAAGTACACATAAAAAATACATATACAAAGCAGGTGAAACAAATTTAACATAAGTTACAAGGGAAAAAA
This sequence comes from Nuphar pumila, assembly GCF_984573655.1. NCBI lineage: Eukaryota > Viridiplantae > Streptophyta > Magnoliopsida > Nymphaeales > Nymphaeaceae > Nuphar > Nuphar pumila. The sequence continues at coordinate 129,500,058 of NC_143253.1, forward strand.
ATTTATCGATATACTATAATCCTCGCCAAGTTCTAATTATTTACAAGTGAACATATACAAAGAGTTTCGTTTGAAACAATAAGAAGGTGCAACAAATTCAACATATGAATCTAATCATCCCCAAGATTCGGAGCATCATCCTCTTCATTGTCTCGATCTGCCCTTCATTGATGCCTTCATCAGCTCCTCTACACTGATTATCTCCAACACCCTATAAGAGAACAGAAAGGTTAGTATTGATAAACAAAATATAATGAAATAAATTATATGCAATGCACCTAATCTAAGACAATCAAAGTAACATGGATGAATGACACATAGACTAGCAATAAAGTGAATGACATTAACAAAATTCAGATATGTGTTCTAAGGCTGACAAAAAAAATCCATAGTGATTCAATCATGCAGATATGTGTTCTAAAGTTGTCAAAAAAATGTCATAGTGATTCAAGCATGCATATATGGTTTATAAGGTTGTCAAATAAATGAGTTATGTATCACAATCATGCATATATGTGTTATAAGGCAGTCAAAAAACTTTCATAGTGATGAAATCATGCTTATATGTGTTCTAAGGTTGTCAAAAAACTTTCATAGTGATTTAATCATGCATATATGTGTTATAAGGCAGTCAAACAATTTCATAGTGATAAAATCATGCTTATATATGTATTCTAAGGTTGTCAAAAAACTTTCATAGTGATTCAATCATGCATATATGTGTTCTAAGGTTGTCAAAAAACTTTTATAGTGATTCAATCATGCATATATGTGTTATAAGGCAGTCAAAAAACTTTTATAGTGATGAAATCATGCTTATGTGCGTTCTAAGGTTGTCAAAAAACTTTTATAGTAATTCAATCATGCATATATGTGTTATAAGGCAGTCAAACAATTTCATAGTGATGAATTCATGCTTATATATGTCTTCTAAGGTTGTCAAAAAACTTTCATAGCGATTCAATCATGCATATATGTGTTCTAAGGTTGTCAAAAAACTTTCATAGTGATTTAATCATGCATATATGTGTTATAAGGCAGTCAAAAAACTTTCATAGCGATGAAATCATGCTTATATGTGTTCTAAGGTTGTCAAAAAACTCTCATAGTGATTCAATCATGCATATATGTGTTATAAGACTGTCAAACAATTTCATAGTGATGAAATCATGCGCATATGTGGTGAAATCATGCATATACTAGCTTGAAATCTAACAACATAAAACAAATGACATGGAACTTTCATACCTAACGGGCACCTGCAGACGAAGTTCCCATGTCCCAAAAAAAGCCGCACAACTCATTACGGACAACATCGAAAATGACTTCATATAAAAAGTTATGCACTGTGTCCTTAACAAGCTAACAAACACCATCCCAAGAATTAGTAGGGTTAATCGGATGCTGAGAGTTGATGCTGGCTGGAAAACTCTGAGAGCCTTGGCCGAAAGAAGCAACGACTGGTGTGGTGTTCATATTACTCCTAAACTCGAACACACGACCCTTTTTTGGTTCACCAGTTGTAGTCGCCCATGTTGCATGATCAGAAGGCAGATGCTGAGTGGAGTCATCGCTATATTGCTCTACCATCTGTTGCTCGTATGACTCCTACAAAGTAATGATTAAAGTATGAATTAATAATTAAGAATTATAATATTCATGGTAACTTGTTTATTGCAATATTTATTAATACAATAAATACATACTGTTGTCGCTCTCGCCTTCTCTGATAAGAACTCTCTCGTGCTCTTATGTTTATGTGTTTCAACAAACACATCATTGTAAGGCACAATGCCTCATTTTTCTGCTTCCTGCGAGGTTAAATGATAAAAAAAACAATTAAAAGTATGCAATAATACTTATAAATTTAACAATATATATTGAATGAGTTACCATTTTCTTCTGGTGGCTCCCAAAAGTCCTAGATTCATCTGTGTGTAGATGGGCATCGAGCATCTTTGCTCGGTTTTATGCATCCTTTGCTGAGCGATTTCAAAATTCATGGCCCGTCCATTTGTCGCACATTGCATCCCAATAATCTGACCTGATAGTAGGAGGGCCATGACCCTTCCACTGTAGTGGATCATCTATCCCACCAGATATTTTTATTGCTGTAGCCTTCATATTGTACAGCATATCGGCAAATTGACTGACAACCACCTTCTGCCACACCCGCCTCGCGTCCTGCTCCTCCTTCGTAGTCACAAAGCGATTCAAAGCCTAAAAATAATTTCAGGAAGTTATTATACATGATTATAAAAAAAAATTAAATATGAAACACATTAGCTATGATAAACAATTGTATACCATGAATGATGACCACAATCTGTCCAACACCTCCTTCGAGTACTCTTTCCATTGAGCGATCAATCTTGAAAGATGCTGAAGTAGTGACTGCCTAATTTTTTGTATTACTTATTGTGGCTCAAACATCGCACTCCACATGAATTGGTACACATTAATAATCAACTATCGAAATACACTATTTATAAGATAAGTATTGGATAAGTGAAAACGGTCGACTATCGATGTACACTATTTGAATGAGTCATCATGTGTCAGACTAAGAAGACTCTGCATCCGGCGTTGTCTCGTGATGTGTATGAATAACTGGTGTAGGTGGGTCATGTGTACATGAAACATCATCTATAAAAAAATGAGTTAGAAATTCACACAATGCACATTTAAACTAATCAAGTATATAATTATTTAAATGATATACCTATCAAAGCATTACATGAAGGCGAAGGCGAAGGCTAAGACTGGCTATCATGGCCTCCACTTGATCCTCTACCACTGGGTGCTCGGTCGTTGTGACTTCCACGAACCATATTCTAACAAATAAAAATATTATTTAGATCAGTTATATAACTCTTGATCTTATCATGGACATGATATATGCATAAAATTGTTGCATATATGGATTATCGTGCACCACATCCACCCGTACATCAAAATTGTTTTAAAATTCTTCATCATAAAGTGTTCAATTTTGATAATCACTCACAAAACCTTTTCTGTATATGTGATGTCTAATGCCATAAGGTTCTACAAATTGATTGTTTTTACACATCGTGCAGGGACACCTGATCTGACCGATGAGATCTATTATACTGATACTTGCCATTGTAAATTCAAAAAAACTGTCAACACCATCCATATATTCAAGCGACACCTCATTATCAACTATCCTACGGTATATCCATTCATGGTTTTCAGCTATTTTATCCTATAATGTTATGGATATTATCTTTACCAGTTAAAAGAGAATCATAAAAATGCATCGATGGAAAAAATATCAAATTTATCATGCATTGTTGGATATATATATCACAAAGATATTTAGAAAGATGAAATCATATTCATAAACATGATACATTCAATTTAAGCATATTTTCATAATTCAATTTCACATGAAGGGCATTATTAATTTCTAAAATAACTTTATGTAAGCATGGATACATGATACACGACACACACACACACACACACACACACACACACACCTATATCACAAAGATATTTAGAAAGATGAAATCACATTCATAAACATGATACATTCAATTTAAGCATGTTTTCATAATACAATTTCACATGGAGGGCATATTTAATTCGAAAATAACTTCATGTAAACATGAATACATGACACACACGCGCACACACACACACACACACACACACACACACATATATATATATCACAAAGATATTTAGAAAGATGAAATCACATTCATAAACATGATATATTCAATTTAAGCATGTTTTCATAATATAATTTTACATGGAGGGCATAATTAATTAAAAAATAACTTCATACAAGCATGGATACAGTCACGTCAAACATTGTAATATATTCAATCATTCATATCACAATAATGTCAAACATGTACCTACAATAAACACACTCCAATATCTCGCTAACTACTATCATGACTAGCATGGACTCCGAACTACAAAAATAAGAGCACTTCTATTTTCATACATTCAAATCATGCTTAGCATGATCTTGGAACTCCAACAAAGCAGTCCTAGATATCCACAACTAAGTGAGTGTGTAAACTGGAAAGTGTTACATCAAAGAAAGTAAATAACATATGATGCGCTTGCATCACTTACTCACTACGGATATTTTCTCGATTTGCATTGCTTTTGCCTTTGCATTTTTTTCTTATTTCTTTTTTGCATTGCATTTTTAGCCGCATGCAATGCTTAACACCGAGTATCGTGCAATTAGCTCAGCTACGTACCCGTAATACACATTTATATAATGCAATGCACATTTATATACGACGAAGAGGGACAATGGCGGTTGTGAGAGGAGAGGCATAATCGGGGCTGAACCTCTCTTTCGTAACCCAAGCAACAGAAAGGGGGTCTCGACCCCTCCCTTACGAAGAAGGAGAAATGGGAGGGGGAGGAGCCTCTCTCTCAAAACCCAAGAAAAAGAAGACAGGAAGGGAAATCGACCCCTCCCTGACGAAAAAGAAGGAACGGGTGGGGAAAAGGCCTTGCCCCCGCATGCCGAAAACACCCAGGCAGGGGCAAAGCCCCTGCTGGTCGGAAGGAATGAGGGAGGTGACCAAAGCCTCTGTCCCGTTCTTTGTCACAGGCGGCATGAGGTGTCTCTTTTGCCGACCTATCAGAAAAATTGGCAGGGGTGCCCCTGCTTGCCGGTTGGAAAAGGGAGACAAGTTGGGGCACAGCCCCTGCCTGTTGGCCGAAAAACAAAAGGAGAGAGAGAGAGAGAGAGAGAGAGAGAGAGAGAGAGAGAGAGAGAGAGAGAGAGAGAGGGTGTCGCCAGTGGCAGATGGCACACGGAGGTTCTGGCGTCTTGTGACCTCAGGTGAGGGGAGGATCGGGGCTTAGGGAAGGGAGCAACAACGGGGTGGATTCAGCGTAGGTTGCCGGCGGCAGGTAGCCGAATGCAGGGAGGGTCGACGAGGCAAAGGGGCTGGCATAGGCAAAGGGGCTGGCATAGGCTAAGAGGTCGACAGAGGCAAAGGCGGAGGGTTAGGATTCTCTGACTGAGAACCCGATTTGGGGGTAATCAGAGAAAGAGGAGAGAGAGGGAATTTCACGCCTTAGACGGGCTTATATTAAAAAATAGTGACGGATTAGCGACAAAAAAGTTTCGTGTCAAAATCCGTCGTTAAGTAGCGACGGAAAATTTCTGTCGCTAATCCATTGCTAAGTTGCGATAGAGTTTGACACAGAGCTTTTCCGTCGCTAATTAGCGACGGAGTTTGAGACGAAATATTTTTGTCGTTAATTCCACAAAAAATTTCAAATTTAGCGATGACTACTTTTCTCTCGCTAATCCGTCACAACTTTGCGATGAAAATAATCCATCGTCAATTTCCGTCGCTAATTAACATTTTTTTTGTAGTGTACCATAACCGAGTCTGGATCGGGTGCATTCACATGGCACAAAATTTATGCATTAAGAACCTGATTGCCCTCCATCAGGCCTTGCGCCCCACAACTGATAGGCCTGTCCCCAAAGATGGAGAGTGGCACAAATATTTGTTCAACCCAAACTAGACCCAAGCAATATGACAGTTAGGTTTGGAATATAACTTTGCAGCTCACCCAAGTATTTTATAAGACATTTTCTATCAAGGATCTTGGACAACTACACTTCTTCCTTGGCATTAAAGTCATGCACTCGTCTGCCAAGCTTCACTTGTGTCAACACCACTATGTTTTAAGTCTCCTGCGCAAAGCTTTTATGGTTGAAGCGAAGCCCATCTCTACTCCTATGAGTTACAACACCAAACTTACTCGTGATCACTCTCCTCTCTTCTTGGATGTCATCCTGTACCGAAACATCATTAGAGGTCTACAATATCTCACCCTCACTCGTCCAACCATGGTATTGCTGTCAACAAGCTATGTAAGTATATGCACCAACACACCACTGCCCATTGGTCTGTCGTTAAACATTTTCTGCTACCTAAAGGCCACACTCCACTATGATCTGCTCTTCAAACGATCCACCTTGCTCCAACTCAGTACCTATTTAGATGCCGACTAGGCTAGTTTCCCAGATGATTACAAATCCACTGGTGGTTTTGTATTTTTCTCGGCCTCAACATTGTCTCTTGGTCCTCTTGAAAGCAGAAAACTATTGCACCGTCCAATACTGAAGCTGATTACAAGTCTCAAGACTGTGCTGACTTTGGCTCAATGAACTTGGCTTTTTATCTCCTACACTTCCTATTGTTTGGTGCGATAATATTGGCACATTATATCTAGCTGCCAATCCTGTTTTTCATGCCTAGACCAAGCACGTGGAGATAGACTTTCACTTTATTTGTGACCATGTCAGCAAAGGTCATCTTCATGTTCGTTTCATCTCGTCCGACGATCAACTAGCTAATGGCCTGACCAAACCACTGCCTTTTATCAAATTCACTTATATTCATGCTAAGCTCAACGTGAGGGACCCCACACTCAGCTTGCATGGGCATGTTAAGGAAACCGATTCACACCACAAAGAAGGAAAGACACATTCAGTGGACTCTATCCAAATCAGTGAAAAAAAGTGGTAAGGAAAGGCAATTCTGCAGACTTCACCTCCTCAACTGATTCTTAGAAAATGAAAAGGAAAGTGATCTATGCGATCACATTTCCAAACGTAGTTGTGTACATTCTTGTAATCAGTTTTTTCCTGTTTTTGTAAATTGCTGGACATCTATCCAAGACCACGTTTTGTAACAAACGTTCTCTCATATAATAAAAACTCTCTTCTCACGATGGACAAGTGAAGTTAGCTCTCATTGTGCCTACCTTCTCTTTATAAGAAACCTAAAGGAAACAATCACTCATGAGATATTATTGTGAGTGATCTTGACCGTGGACCTTGGTTCTTTCGAACCGAACCACGTTATTAGAACAACTAGGTGAGACCTGATCCAGTATGAGCTCCCATTCTACAGCTGCTCAGCCTGGTCTGCTTTCCCTTCCAGTTTGTGCTCTATTTTTTATTTTTTTCATTTTGATAGAACCAGTTTGTGCTCTGTTTGGCTAAGCGTACTTGTTCCTTGTTAGAATTAATGTCATGGGTTTATATTAGTTACAATCGACCTAGCAAAGCCCTTTTTTTTTTCCTTTTTGCTTTTTGGTAAAGATAACTTCATATCCAAAAGTTATTTCCTACTAAACTAAGCATGTAAGGTCACATCTACGAAGTTTTTGGATCAAAAACTTAAAACTTCATAGATGTGATTTTACATGCTCAGTTTAGTAGGAATTAGCTTTTGGATTGCTGGCATTTTATGTGTGTATTGGTTTATTCACTGATGCAAAATTCGGTGGTCCTAAATGCATCAAATATTCTTGACTCAAAAAGCATATATTTTCTCATTGAAAAAGCATGGGCCAAGAGTTTATTCCTACTAAATGGACTATGTTGAACACACCACCCAGCTAGATTCAGCTTGTGTGATCTCAACTAGTTTATATACAACCAATTGTAGCAAATATGTGCCCCAATATGACTGTCCCAGGCCCAGCCTTCGGAATGGAGCATGTGCTGACTCCCAACGAGGGTTTGCGAAAAATTATATGCCCCTGACAATGACAATATAACAATAAAAGTCTTGTGGTGGCAAATTAATGTTTACAATGATGTTTCATTGATTAGTCGCATTGCTTTTGAGTACGATCTACTTGGTTTCAGTACTCTAGGTTTGCAATCCATATCATTTTCAATTTAATAAAGTAGTTCTTTTCATTAAAAAATTTGAAAGTGGAAGGCTTCACTCCCGTTTCATGAGATTTACAAAAAAAAAGGTAACTAACTATTGGGATATTTACACTTTCACCTAACATTTGAAAACATACATTTAAGCTCTTAGATTAAAAAAAAGCTATTATCAAAGGGCCGCTCCACGCCACCCTTCATACTTTTCATCAATGTTGTCAGTATCGTAAAACCAAGCTGTTCGGCTTATTTTTAAATATTTTAATGTTGTTTTTAATTGCCAAAACTTGCTAGGTCTTCTGTTGCAAATGGAACTAACGCCTCACTTCCCCAACTCCCAAAAATTACAGTTACTAAGCAAAAGAAATCAGATATTAAAACATGACCATCCATGCGTTTGGTCCTTAGAAGAAGAATGGTAAAAATGAGCATACAAATATCATGGGTGCCACTGACCTGATCCGCTCTTATTAATTAGGAACTTAGCTTGTAGGATGCAACCACTTGCATGGGGTTAAATTCCCCTTCTTTTATTTCATATGCAAGTAGGAGGACAACCCGGGTTGGGATCTGGTGATAACGAAAATCACCACCACACATCTTGCACAGAGGCATGTCAGTAGCACTAAAATGTCACGGTGGTACGAAAATGCCTTTGAGGTGGTGTTATAAAAATGCCCATGAGAGGAGCCTAAAAGGCTCTCCGTGGTAGTGCTCCCTACCATCATAATGAGGGTGGATATTGAAAATATCACCAGTGGTGGTGATTTTCAATATCACCTGATGGGATTTGAACCCGGGACCCCTGAATTATAATAGTGCGACTTCACCATCCAGCTATCTAATTTTACCCCAAATTCCCCTTTCTTACCTGTCAATCAAACTCTAAGTTATCCTCAATGGGATTACAACATGAGATTCTTTGGTTAAAATAGTGCAACCCTAACCATTCTAGTTATCTTTTCATTGCAAATATTGGAAAATCAATGAGGCTACTAGAGAGTATGATACCCTCGAGGGTACCAAAGATATATAATTAAGCCCTTAATGTATCTTGTATTACTGCGGTGTTTGGTTAAAATTTGATGACCCAATAACTTGACCTGGTTTCGTTTGATTATAAGTTAAACTGAGAGAAGATCAAGTGTAATTTACAAGCACGCAGGTGTTTGGATAAAATATCAGATAAGTACTGCACTTGTTTGTATAGAGTATGTACGCCATACACAAGAAAGATTACTCACTAATCCAACTCTTAACTACAATAAAAGCCTTAAGGGCTGTTTAGATGACACCCAAAACCAGGTTGAATAATAACATGCTACTGTAACCTCTTTTACACTGAGTCTTCTTCAAATACTTAAGTGCAAGTATCAGCAATAATCTCTACCAGGTGAGTGCTGAGTTCACTGGGCTTGGACAGCATAACCATGTGGTCTGTCCCTTCAATCTCTCGCACCACACTGGGTGGATATGCATCGATCATCCAGGGGCGAAGATCTATGCCGATGGATTTGTCCTCCACACATACAATGAAGGCACGCTGGACGCTTCCACACTTCTCATCTGTAATTGCTGACTCGTAGAGTGCATTGTCAAACAAGGGACCTGGCCTTATGAGAATGTTTGCCAGTGTAAGGTCCTGTAGCGCAATCACCATGAGCACAATTAAAGTGAATGAAGATCTGGATTCTAGCTAGGCTTATGATCGATCTTTTGCATTTCTAAATTTAAGATTAGTAATTAGTTGTCATCTTTAAATGCCCACTGGAAAATCAAATTTACCTTCAAACTAACACACATATATGTATGTATGTATGTATAGAGTGAGGGGCAGGTGCTTAATGAAATATGCTTAATGATAAGTGCTTAATGGGTATTTTAGGTTTTTTTGTTTTATTTTTAAATTCTGGCAATTCAGATGTGATCTATGTACTTGATTTTATAGGGATCAGCTCTTGAAGTGTTCGATTCCGACACATGGGTGGGTTTTTATAAGGTTCAAAAAATCAACAATCCAAAATCTTTGTAAATCTTTTAGGCACCAAATATCATTTTTTCTATCGAAAACATATGATCCAGGTGTGGATTCCACGTAAATCAACTATGCCCAACACATTTATGGGGTTGAAACTGCAAAAAAAAAAAAACACCGAAAGAGCACAAAAACCATCTTCTAAGGGTGCAATGTGAAGTGAATTTCATGTCCACGTTTTACCTTCCAAATGATGGTGGGTAGAAAGTTTTTCCGATGGATGCCTGATAGCCAAGCCTATGATCGACCCCACAAGTAGTTTAGAATTTGTGAAGAACCCACACAAGAAGCTTGACGCCCTTGTATTATCAGTTTGACAGCTAAACCAGTCTCTGCGTCAACCACATAAGGTGCAATTACATTGCACATTTTTTATCTGCTACCGTACCTGAGCTTCCTCTCCAACTTTTTCATACAGCCTGTGAGCTATGGGGACCAACAGCAGACGGTGGGTGCACATATGCAGCAGCACATACAAAATGTGCAATGTGATAGCACCTGATCTTTTTTCGTCTCTGTGTACGGTTGGGTAACAGGTTCACTCGGCCCAGCCTGACAAGCCGTCGACCATGCCATATTGGTCCATCAATTGACGGGCCGGCCTATTGTTGAATGCTCGGCCTACGGCATGCCTGTTGTGTTCATGGGCCTAATTGGGTTGGGTTGACTCATATATATATATATATATATAGTCACCAGAATACGAGAACTATTGTGTTTTCATAGATTTTTTGTTCTTTTCATTTAAATCTAACCATACAGATGTGATTTACACGTTCCAGTTTACAAGGATCAGCTCTTGAATCATCTGATCATAATGCATAGATGAGATTTTGTAATGCTTTAAATCAACAGCTCACAATCTTTATAATGATTGAAGCCTCCAATTTTTTTATTTTTTTTCATTTAAAATACACTATCCAGCAATTGGTTCCTAGAAAATTCACCATGCCGCCGAACACATCTGTAAGGTTGAATTTGCAAAAAAAATATTACACACACACACACACACACATATATATATATATATATATATATATATATATATATATATATAGAGAGAGAGAGAGAGAGAGAGAGAGAGAGAGATGGCAATGGACCGGGATTGGGGTGGCGGACAAGGTCTCCACCGGTGCCCTTCATCCTCTTACGAGTTTTGATTTTAACTTTCATCTCTGCCTCTATCCGCATTTCATGTCCTCCATCCTCGGTCCAAACGAGGCGAGGCAGGGCGGGGCCTCATTTTTCCTCGGTCCACAGTCATCCCTAAAGAGTATTTTAGCATTTTACTAATTGGGATTGGGAATGGGGCAGGGCAGGGGAAAGCGCAAGTCCATCCCTGCACGGATTTTGATCATCGTTTTCATCCCCATTTCATGTCCTCTCACTATAAGAAAAACATCAATTAGCAACAGAATTAAACCGTCGTAATTTTGCAACGGATTAGCGAGAGAAAATGATGTCTCTAAAGTTTGATTTAATTGCGAGATTTGCGACCAACCAATTCCGGCGCCAAATCTGTCACTAAGTAGCGACGAATTTGTGACGGAATTACATCCATCACTAAGTTGTGACAGTGTTTGCAACGGAATATTTCTGTCGCTACTTAGCGACGAATTTGGAGATGGAATTGGTCCGTCGCGAATTTTCGATGCAAAACGCCCATCTAGGGCATGAAATGAACTTTGCTCTCTCTCTCTCTCTCTCTCTCTCTCTCTCTCTCTCTCTCTCTCTCTCTCTCGCCCACGTTGCTCGGCTCAGCCACCTACCTCTCTCCGACGACCGCCCCGGCCACCTCCTCCTCCTTGTGTCTGGCAGACACCCCGAGAACCCCCCCTCTCCGTGTCGCCTCTCGCTTCCCTTGCGACATCCGGCGACCGCCACAACGACCTCCTCCTCCCTGTGTCTGGTAGACACCCCGAGAACCCCCCTCTCAGTGTCTCCTCTCGCTTCCCCTGCGACAATCTGCGACCGCCTCGGCCACCTCCTCCTCCCTGTGTCTGGCAGACACCCCGAGAACCCCCCCTCTCTGTGTTGCCTCTTGCTTCCCTTGCGGCAACCGACGACTGCCTCGGCCACCTCCTCCTCCCTGTGTTTGGCAGACACCTCGAGAACCCCCCCTCTCAGTGTCTCCTCTTGCTTCCACTGCGGCAACCAGCGACCGCCCCAGCCACCTCCTCCTCCCTGTGTCTGGCAGACACCCCAAGAACCCTCCCCCCCCCCTTCGTGTCTCCTCTCGCTTCCACTGCGGCAACCAGCGACCCACATCAGACCTCTGGTAAGCCACCCCCTCCCCTTTTTTTTTGCCAGGGAGGGGTCGAGCCCCCTCCCTATTTTTTCGCCAGGGAGGGATCGAGCCCTTCCCTATCTCCCTGTCTTACGGGATGCGCGGGAGGGGATCAGCCTCCTCCCCTATTTTTTTTCGCCAGGGAGGGGCCGAGCTCCCTCCCTGTCTACCTGTCTTACGGGATGCGAGGGAGTGGCTCAACCACCTCTCGTGTTTTTTTTTTGCCAGGGAGGGACCGAGCCCCCTCCATGTTATTTTTTTTGCCAGGAAGGGGTTGTGCCTTCTCCCCGTCTTCTTGTCTTACGGGATGAGAGGGAGTGGCCAAGCCCCCTCCCTTTTTTTTCGCCAAGGAGGGGTCGAGCGCCCTCCCTGTCTTACGAGATGCGAGGGAGGGACTCTGACCCCTCCATGTTTTCTTTTTCGCTAGGGAGGGGTCGAGCCTCTTCCCTATATTGTTTTGTATATTTGTGCTTTGTAGGTACGTTGCTGAGCTAATTGCGCGATGCTTAGTGCTAAGCATCGCATGCTGCTAAAAATGCAATGCAAAAACAATAAGAAAAAAATAAAAATGCAAAAGCAATTTAAATCGGGTAAATACCCATGTTGAGTAAGTGATGCAAGCACATCACATGTTATTTAATTTCTTGGATGCAAAACTTTTCTGTTCACACACTCACTTAGTTGTGGATATCTAGGACTGCTTTGATGGAGTTTGAAGATCATGCTGAGCATGATTTTAGTATATAAAAATAGAAGTGTTCTTATTTTTGGAGTACGAATTTCATGCTCGGTATGGTAGTAGTTAGCGGGATATTGGAGTGTGTTTACTGCAGACACATGTTTGATATATGTTTTGATATGAATGTATTACAATGTTTGATGTGTCTGTATCCGTGCTTGCATGAAGTTATTTTTTATTTGATTATGCGTTCCATGTGAAATTATATCATGAAAATATGTTTCAAATGAATGTATCATTTTATGGAATGTGATTTCATATTTCTAAATATCCTCGTGATGTGTATAAATATGATGTGATGGTGTTACACACAAAAATATTGAGTTTATAATTACATGCATAATAGTTCATGAAATTGCATTTTATGTTAAACATGTTTGTGGTATAGAGTAGAAGAAAATTTATGCATTAATTGAAACAAAAAATTTCTCACAAACAATCACCAAACAAGAATTAACAGATAAATTAGATATTTTTTCATCATAGCATTATTAAGATTCTTTTTTAACTGGTGATGATAATATCTATAACATTACAGGACAAAATGACTGCAAACCATGAATGGATGTATCGTAGGATAGTTGATAATGAGGTGTCGCATGAATATATGGATGTTGTTGACAGTTTTATTGAATTCGCAATGGCAAGTGTCAGTACAGTGGATCCCACCGGTCGGATCAGATGCTCATGCACGATGTGTATGAATAATCAATTTGTAGAACCTCATGGCGTTAGACATCACCTATACAGGAAGGGTTTTGTTAGTGATTATCAAAATTGGATGCTTCATGGTGAAGAATTTTGGAATAATTTTGATGCATGGGTGAATGTGGTGCACGATAATCCATACTTGGATTTGATATTTGATGTTGTAAGACCAGAAATGAGTTCTATAATGAGACATAGTGATACACCAATTGTGGTAAAGGAAGAAGCAATAAACGATGCAGCTAGTAGATTTTATGACTTACTTAAAGATGTTGATGAGCCACTGTGAAATGGTTACGAGAGTCACACTATCTTGTCTGCAGTTCTTCAACTACTGAATTTTATGTCAGAGTATAATTTGAGTCAATCATGTTTTGACTGTTTGTGCTCTATTGTGAAGAGTATGTTGCCCAAAGATGAGAAATTGCTAGAAAATCTCTACCGTGTGAAGGTTATGGTCAATGCTATAGGTATGGGTTATCAAAAGATAGATGCTTGTCCGAATCACTGCATGTTGTATTTCAAAGATCAAGAAAATAGCAGATCATGTCCAAGACAAGATCACACATCCTGTTGATGCGGAAGCTTGGAGGCACTTTGATCGTATTCATCAGAACTTCACAATTAAAGTGAGAAATGTTAGGCAATGTTTATATACAGATGAATTTAATCCATTTGGGGGTAGATCAACCCCATACTCGTGTTGGCCGATATTTGTCACCCAATACAACCTTCCTCCAAGCTTGTGTATGAAGCGTCAAAATCTTTTCTTGTTTCTATTGATCCCTGGTCCAACTTCTCTGGGCCAAAATCTTGATGTATATTTAAGGCCATTGATTAATGAACTGAAAATACTGTGGGATGTCGATGTTCTCATGTACGATGCCCACAAAAAATAAAACTTTAATATGAAGGTTGTTGTTCTATGGACAATCAGTGACTTTCCTGCATATGGTATGTTATCTGGTTGAAACATACATGTGAGGTTGGCATGCCCGTACTGCATGGAGGATACAAAATCTTTTAGATTGACGCATGAAAGGAAGTTGTGCTGGTTTGATTGTCACCGTCGATTTCTACCCAGCGACCATCTGTTTCGACGATAAAGGAATGTGTTTCGTGCAGGCACAACTGAAATGGAAGGTCCACCCACAAGGTTGTCTGACATAGAGATTTTAAGAAGATTGTGATACTTTTTATGTGGACTGACAGATGCCCGTAGCCAGACGCCCTTCCTTGGATTTGGGAAGGATCATAATTGGACAAAGAAATCTATATTTTAGGAACTACCATATTGACCAACCTTATTGATATAACATAATTTGGATGTGATGCATATGAAGAAAAATATGTTTGATAATGTGTTCAATATGATAATGAATATGAAAGGGAAAATAAAGGATAATCCGAAGGCCCGTATGAATTTAAAAGTAATATGTAAAAGACCAGAATTAGAACTCAAAGAGTACAATGACAAAGTACTGAAACCAAAGACAAGGTACGTGCTTAGACGAGATCAAGTAAAATAGGTTTGTCAATGGTTGAAGCAGTTGATATTTTCAGATGGATACGTCTCTAACATTGCTTGGGATATGAAGATAGACGAGAGACAATTATATGGGTTGAAGAGCCATGATTATTATGTCATTATGCAATGGTTGATACCCCTAGCATTCCATGATATGTTAGACAAACCTATATGGGGGTATTGTCTGAGTTGAGTAGATTTTTTAGAACATTGTGCGCATTAGAAGTTGTAGTATCTGAGGTAAAGAATCTTGAGGATTCTGTTGCCACTACTATTTGTCAGCTAGAGAAGCTTTTTCTGCCAGCATTTTTCGATGTTATGAAACATATGATCATATATTTGCCATATGAACTAAGGGTTGGTTATTTACGATTTGATTATGTATCCATGAAGATATAGAGTTGTGTAACTAATCCAATTGTATTGCAAGTTAAGGATAAGTTATCCATGATTAGCAAGTGATGTCATATGTTATGTTTTAATGTATTGGAATATTTAATGGGAATGATTTGAATGTATTGAAATGTATTTTAATGATTTGAATGATTTGAAGGTATTGCAATGTTTGAATGTATTGCATGACATTTTTTATTTGTTAGAATATGGTTCATGGAGGTCACAGTCGTCGAGCACCCAGTGGTAGCCAGTCTCAGCCTTCATCTTCACGAGTTGTTTTGATAGGTATATCATTTAAATAATTGTATACTTGATTAGTTTAAATAAGCATTATGTGAATTTCTAACTCATTGTTCTGTAAGTGATGTTTCACCTATACATGACCCACCTACACCAGCTACTCATACACATCACGAGACAATGCCGGATGCAGGGTCTTCTCAGTGTGACACACAATGACTAATTCAAATAGTGTATATCGATAGTCGACCGTAAGTATTTCATTATCACTTGTCCATTACTTATCTTATAAATAGTGTATATCAACAGTCGATTGTTAATGTGTATCAATTCATGTGTATTTCAAGGTTTAAGCAACAAGAAGTAATATGAGAAATTAGGAAGTCACTACTGCAGCATCTTCTAGAACTGGTAGCGCAATAGAAAGAGTACCTGACGGAGGTGTTGGACATATTAATGTCCTCATTCATGGTATGTAATCGTTTTTTATAACTAATGTGTTTCATATTTAATTTTTTATTATACTCATGTATGCTAACTTTCTGAAAGTATTTGTAGGCTTTCTATTACTTCGCGACTGCGAACGAGGAGAAAGACGCAAGTGTTGTGTGGCAGAAGGTGACTGCCAATCGATTTGCCGACATGCTGCACAATATGAAGACTGCAACAAAAAAAGTAGCTGGTGGGATAGATGATCCACTGCAGTGAAAGGAACATGTGTCTTCTACTATCAAGAGAGATTATTGGGAGGGCATGTGCGACAAGTGGGCGAACAATAAATTTCAAAACCACTCAGCAAAGGCTGCACAAAACCGAGTGAAGATGCCCGATGCCCATCTACACACAGGTGGATCTAGGACTTTTTGGAGCCACCGGAAGAAAATGGTAACTCATCAATATATATATATATATATATATATATATATATATATATATATATATATATATATATATATATATATATATATATATGTATGTATATATGTATATATACGCTGACAAATTTGTAAGTATTTTTGCATACTTATTAATCAATTTTTTATCATTTAACATTGTCGAAAGCACAAAAAAGAGACATTATGCCTTACAAGGATGTGTTTGTTGAAACACATAAACGTAAGAGCACGGAAGATTTTATATCAGAGAAGGTGAGGGCAACATTGGTATGTATTTATTGTATTAATAAACATTGTAATATACAAGTTACTATGAATTACGTTATCATAAACATTGTAATTCTTAATTATTAATTTATATTCTAATCATTACTTTGGATGAGTCATACAAGCAACAAATGGTACAGCGATATGACGATGACTCCACTCAGCATCCGCCTTTTGATCCTGCAGCATGGGTGACTACAACGAGTGAACCAAAAAAGGGTCGTGTGTTTGGGTTTGAGAGTAACATGAACACCACAGCAGTCGTTGCCTCCTGCAGCCATGACTCTCAGAGTTCTGCCGCAAGCATCAACTCCCAATGTCCGATTGACCCTGCTCTATCTTGGGATGGTGTCTGTCAGCGTCTTGAGGACAAAATACAGTACTTTTTAAATGAAGTCATTCTTAACATTGTCTGTAATGAGTTGTAAAACTTTTTTCAAGATGAGAGGACTTCGTCTCCATTCAACATGGGCTCCGGTGCCTGTCAGGTATAAAGATTTATATCATTTGTTTCATGTTGTTAGATTTCAAGCTAGTATATGCATGAATGAATACATATATGCATGATTGTCTCACTATAAAAATTTTTGACACCTTATAACACATATATGCATGATTGATTCACTATACAATTTTTATGACACCCTTATAACATACATACGCATGATTGAATCACTAAGAAAGTTTTTTTATAACTTTACAACAAATATATGCATGATTTCATCACTAAAAAATTTGTTTAGTGCCTTATAACATATATATGCATGATTGAATTGCTATGAAAGTTTGTTGACAAGCTTAGAACACATATAAGCGAACTTTCATCACTATAACAACCTTAGAACATATATGAGACTGATATTAGCATACATGAAAGTTTTTTAATGCCTTATAATACATATATGCATGATTGAGTCACTATAAATTTTTTTGGATGCCTTAGAACATAATACACATGATTGAATCACATATAAAGTTTTTTGACTGCCTTATAACACATATGAGCATGATATTAGCATATATGAAAGTTTTTTTACTACCTTTTAACACATATATGCATGATTGAATCAATATCAAAGTTGTTCGACAGCCTTAGAACACATATATGCATGATTGAATCAATATAAAAGTTTTTTGACAACCTTAGAACACATATATGCATGATTGAATCACTATGAAAGTTTTTTGATAACCTTAGAACACATACAAGCATGCTTTCATCACTATGAAATTGTTTTATTGCCTTAGAACACACATATGCATGATTGAATTACTATAAATATTTCTTTAGAACACATTTATGCATGATTGAATCAATATGAAAGTTTTTTGACTGCTTTAGAACACATATGAGCATGATTGAATCACTATGAAAGTTTTTTAACAACATTTGAACACATATAAGCATGATTTCATCACTATGGAAGTTTTTTGACTGCCTTGTAATACATATATGCATGATTGTGATACATAACACATTTATTTGACGACCTTATAAACCATATATGCATGCGTGAATCACTGTGACATTCTTTGACAACCTTAGAACACATATCTGCATGATTGAATCACTATAATTTTTTTTTTCAGTTTTAGAACACATATCTGATTTCTGTTAATGTCCTTCAGTTTATTGCTAGTTTATGTGTCATTTAACCATTTACTTTGTTGCATTAGATTAGGCACATTGCATATAATTTATTTCATTATATTTTGTTTATAAATACTAACATTTTGGTTTTATTGTAGGATGCTGGAGATGATAAGCGTAGAGGAGCTGATGGAGGCATGGAGAGAGGGGCAGATCGAGAAAATGAAGAGGATGATGCCCAGAATCTTGGCGAGGATTAGATTCATTTGTTTAATTTGTTTGACGTACTTGTAACTAATTATAACTTTGGCAAGGATTGTATTTGGTTATTAAAGTTTGTTTAACTTAGAACTTGTGTTACATTTGTTTCACCTATATATATTTTTTATGTGTACTTTGTTTTTTATACGCAGGTTATATGAATTGTATAACGAGAAATTTTTCTCGAGTTTCAAAATAATTCAATTTTTTTTTAAAATTTAGCGATGGATAAAATCTGTCGCCAATTTAAAGCAGTCGTTGGTTTTACGACGGATACATATCCCTCGTTACAGCTTAGCGACATGTTAAATTCCGTCGCATAACCAAATCAGTCTCTATTTAGCGACGAATTAGTGACAAACATGATCCAACGCTAATTCGTCGCTAAGTAGCGACGGATTGGCGACAGAAAAATTTGGCCGCAGTTTAACGACTAAGGTTATTCGATGGATGCTATCCGTCACTAAGTCATCGCTAATCCGTCGCTAAACACGTTATCGATGGATTTTGCGATGGATTAGCGACAGATAGAGCCCGTCGCTAATACACATTTTTCTGTAGTGTCTATCCCTGGTTCAAACGAAGAGATACAGGGTGGGGTGGGGCCCAAATGACATAGAGAGAGAGAGAGAGAGTTGCTATGGTGCTCTGGGGCACATACTCCAACCTAAAAGAAACCATATATGCAAGTTATATCTTCTCAACCATATTTTGGATTGAATCTATTCCATTAGAAACCTCAATTTCTATTTCACCAAGTATTAATGGTATATGAACGGCCAATTTTAATCTCTAAATATGGATCTAAACATGACAGATATTTAATCTAGTACATGTTTTCTGATAAATAAAACCAGAAACTTTGTCTCTTTGACACCGTTTAGGACAGTCTGGAGAGAAGATTGTTTAGGAGCTATAAGCATGAAAGAATCGAGATCATCCTGCTCTGTACATCAGGTCCCAACATTCTTTCCAGAAAAGATGCCGTATATGGAGAGAGAGATCATTCTGCCCATAAAAAGTTTGGCCACTGTGTAGGACTTTGCAATTTGGCAAATGTTTTTTATTTGATTTAAATTGATAGATTTAAAATTATTTTTAGTAGTTTCCTCGATGGAAACCAAGTATTTTATTCAGTATGTTTTGTGCTCATATTTGTTTCTAAAGACAGTTGCAGGAAAGCAAGATATTCAAGTTTCTTTGTGAAATTAATTCACGTTTCTTATTAAATAGGCAATAACAAACACGTCTACCAATTCATAAGAGTACAGGTAACTGAAGCAACGCGACAAGGGATCCAGGGATCGGCCACACTGCCGGGACAGGTGGTGAAGATTGTATTCTCCCCGGAACACGCACTGTAGCTACAGTGCATGTTCGGGGTCCTGAACGCTCAGTCAAGTATACGGGCATGGCGTATACTGCCGTACACCCACCTGCGGGATGTATGAGAGTGCATGGCGTGCCCGTACACCCGACTGAGCGCCACACAGTACTCAGTCGGGACCCCAGAACATGCACTGTAGCTACAGTGCATGTTCCGGGAGAAACATATAACCTGCCCGGCCTTACTACTTATTCTGAAACAACGCGACAAGAGAGTTTGCGGCAGGTCCACACTGCCTGGACAACAACCATAAGTATGGCAAGAATAGCTAGCACGGTTAGGTCTCTGATCTCATGAGCAGGGACCCAGGGATCGGCCATGTGCCAAAATGCCATGGCTAAGTGCCATAGCCAATCACATGAGCACATTTCATGTGGGGCCTGCACTCTGTAACTGTGGGCCCCATGCAATGCTGTCATTTGATTGGCTATGGCACTTAGCCATATCTCAACTCCTGATCTCATTTCTCATGAAAAAAAGCCTTTCCCTCATTTCAACCTTATTTTTCAGTAACTTCCAAGTCCGGTAAGTAATACGATTTGATATGATTAATATGCATGATAGAGTACATGACAGTTGAAGAATGATTTGAGGCTGGCAGAAATCAACACAGATGGATAAAATATCAGATAAGTACTGCACTTGTTTGCATAGAGAGTATGTACGCCATACACAAGAAATATTACTCACTAATCCAACTCTTAACTACAATAAAAGCCTTAAGGGTTGTTTAGATGACACCCAAACCCAGACTGAATAATAACATGCTACAGTAAGCTCTTATACATGGAGTCTTTTTCCAATATTTAAGTGCAAGTATCAGCAATCTCTACCAGGTGATATATACGTATGTATAATTGTTTATCATATATATATTATATACATTAGATGCATTTAAATGTTACAATGTCCACCACTACAAGAAAAACTTTAATTAGCGACAAAAAATTAGGATAGATTTTTTCCGTCGCAAATTTACGATGGATTAGCTAGAGAAAACTATATGTTGCTAACATTCAAATTATTTGTGGAATTAGTGATGGATCAAATTCTATCGCGCATCCATCACAAATTTACGACAGAAACATTCCATCTCAAACTTCATCGCAACTTCGCGACGGATCATCAGCATAAATTTTCTGTCGCTACTCCATCGCAAATTTGTGATAGATGCGCGATGAAATTTTACCGTCGTGAATCCATCGCTAAATTTCTCATAAATCCCTAATGCGAGCCCCTTTTTCTTTTCTATTTCATTTGTCGCCTGCCCACCACCCGTCGCCTGCCCGCCGCCCATCGACTGCACGAGTCGTTGACTTGCCCAATCATGAGTTGGGCATTGCCGGTTGAATCCCAAGCCATTGTGTTTTAAATATTGGTGCTTAAAAATAAATCCATGCACCCTTCTTCTCTATATGCTCACACGGTAGGTGATAAATGGTAAGTGTTAAATGGGTTTTTTATGCTCTTTTGGTATTTTTTTCACTATTTTGACCCCATAAATGTGTTGGGCATGGTCAATTTACGAGGAATCCACACTTAAATCATGCGTTTTCGTTGAAAATAATGCTATTTGAAGCCTCAAAATTTACAAAGATTTTGGACCACTGATTTTTTTGAATCTTATAAAAACTCACCCATGTGTCAGAATCAAACTCTTCAAGAAGTGATCCTTGTAAAATCAAGTACATAAATCACATCTGTACAGTCAGAATTTATAAATAAAATAAAAAAACTGAAAAACCCATTTAGCATGATCATTTAGGACCTAACATGTGAGCAACTACCAATATATATATATATATATATATATATATATATATATATATGTGTGTGTGTGTGTGTGTGTGTGTGTGTGTGTGTACCTTCTATATCCTAAACCATCCTAAACACTTCTAGAAAACATGGTAGCTCGTGTTTTTTGCTTAATCTTTGCTTGTAAATATGTTCATCATTACTTATTCACCAAAAACCATGTTTTGGATTGAATCTATTCGACGAGAAATATATGACCTTGATTTGGGACTTTGAGAGTCCAAGTCTATTTGGTATTACTTTCTAGAGAAAAAGCATATTGCGTTTACACAGAAAACGTGGTTGAATTATTTTTTCTTTTCCTAATAACTCAATTTGTTTCACAAAGTTCATTATTCGTAACATGCAAAAATAATAATTAAATAAGTATTCAATGACAAGAAAATAAACTAACAAGTACTCTGCTGCAAAGTTAGAGTAGCTGATCATGTTCTGTCTGCGCTAGTATGCTTGAAATCTACAGTTGTAATTATACAGTGAGTGAGTTTATAACTCAGTAAAGAATATTCATAAACAATAAATGACTTTAACTTACAACTGTAGTGGGCTCTAAACCCCTAGTCTCAGTTTTGTTTTCGACACACCACACAAGGTATGTATGTTTTAATTTTTTTCCTTAGCTCTCTTAATCAAACACTCACTTACACCAAACTATAACACTAGGTTGGATATACCGGTCATAGCCCTCTATAGTCATAACAACCCGTATAGAACACTCCAATTATACATTTTTGGCCAGACTATAAACTACACACTCTCAGTGATCCCCGGATCACCAAGCACTACAGTGGAATAATAAGCTAGACTTCATCGGTAGCTGGTCGAAAAGTCAGGCTCAAACTCAACTCAGCACGGTTCTTGTTACATCCTCACCATAATGAATTTCAACTATATGTGGTTGTCTAGAGTCCTAAATACTGTGTGAATATAATCATAACTCATATTTTAAGTTCATTACATTGAACCTTGCTCTCAAGCTTGTATTTTACTTGTTCTCTCATAAGTGCTATCATAAAATAATCATGACAGATCTTTTTTCAAATCTCATAATGACATTAAATTCACACCTTGTATCATACTAAGCATGCAATGAGGTAGAGTCTCTATGTCGTTAAATCAACGGTGGCCGACTCTCCATGGTGGCTGCACTTTGGCCACGAACTAGGTAACCCTTTCCACAGATCGTCACTTCTGAGATTTAAGGGGTTAAGCATTCTAATCTTAATATAAAATTCACATGACATGACTAGATTCGAAGGACTCAAGGATAATTACAATCTCGTCACAATGCATGTTATTTGCATATTATAACATAGATATGTTATCATAAAAATAATCACTTTCTAATATTCTTGATATTTCATGACTAACATGTGCATATAATAATCTCATTACAATAATTTCATGCATGATCATTTTATGCATATCATGCTCACACTCAAGAGCTACATTTTTAAATGCAATGCAATATGGTTTGTTTATAACTAAGATTACTTATAATATCTTTTACCTCAAATATAAATATTGTACTTTGGTACAATCGAGTCTCAAGAGACTCTAAAAATAAAATTTGTTCATCACACAAGTATGTTCATATTAATATACATACTTTTTTTATATTTTGAGAAAATTATTAAAAATACCTTTCTCAAGTTGACTTGTAAGACCTCAATTTTTGTGCCCCTTATTTGATCAGAACCAGATGACAAGAAGACTTCTCTCTATGGTGCGAGTCCAATGCATCAAACCTCACTCAATTCTAAGTTTGGAGTGCAAATTTATGCTTATTTTACTTAATCATATCTTGGGTACACACAAGGGTAATTTGGTCATTTCAACTCTTATGATTTGACCTAACTCATCATAGGTCAAAATATGTTCGATCTATGTTTAGAATACTAGGTTTATTGAACCTAGTTTCAACCCATCTAGGTTTAATGTAAAAACTCAATTAGATTCTCAAAATCCATGACTAATCATAAACTGCATCCAGATCCATTTCTTATCTAAATCCCAAACTATCATATAGGATTCATACTCAGTTATGATCTAGATCCAAAACTGTCAGACTGAATCCATACCCAATTTTGATCTGGATCCAGAATTGATCATCCAACTATGAGTTGGATTTGGATCTGACTCCGATCTCGATCCATAACTTTTAGATTGGATCGAGACCCAGTTTTGATCTGGATTTTGATTAGTCAGATAGGATTCTGACCTAAATTTTATGTGGATCTAGTTCAATTTGGATCGGTTCAAATCGACTAGATCGAACTGGATCCATATTCAGTTTGGTCCAAATCAGACTAGATCCAAATTGGGAACCGAGACCCTGTTTGATCTGACTCAGTCTGATTAGATTAATCGAGTTGACTTTGAAACAATTTCGGTCTAGACTGAATTGGACCAAGTCGATCTTGGTCAAACCCGACCTGGTTCACACCTAGATCGATTTAGTTCGACTGATTTGGTACGATCGAGTCAGACCGGTACAATCAAATTATTTTTTGCTTGGTTCGGTCTATATGCGACACAGATCGCCTGGTTCAGTCTGGGTCGCACCCAAACCGACCCAATTGGTCACTGGTATAGAGCAAAAGAGGCACAACCCCTTTCGACTATTTCTCCCTCTGTTGAAGAGGGGATGACAACTACAATTGGTTCTATCTCTCTCTCTCTCTCTTGGCAACAAGGTTGTCTGAGTTTTGATTTTTTTTTTTCCAGCATCTTGCCTGAACAAAAAAAGGAAATGAAATGCATACCTATCTGTCGTTGGCGATGATCTTTGGTAAGCCCCTCCCCGTCTCTCAGCAACTCTTTCTCGTTTTATTTTTCTTTCCTCACGCTTCTCTCACTCTATGTACTAATGAGCAAGAAAGCTCACAATGAAGGCTCTTTATAGAATATATATTCATAAAATATATATTTTATCTATACAAGCACTATCGAGCTGAGCCAAGCTGAACACCTTGTGTTTGGGCTCGACTCGTTTAAGATAAATGTGTTGCTTATGGAACGAGTTTGTGAGGAGCCGAACAGAGCTGACTCACGAGCTGCTTACGGCTCAACTCACCAACTATAAGAACCAATCACGAATGATTTCATGATGAGCCAAACCGAGCCGAGTCATGAGGAGATCATGGCTCAGCTCACCAACTATACTAACCAATCACGAATGAGTTGGTGACAAGCTTCTCTGCACGTTTACCTACCCTAACAGTAAGCTGCTGAATTTGAATTCAAATCATTTTTCAATTTAATAAAGTAGTTCTCGGTTTGTTTACCAGACCTACTGACAATATTGGGTTTGACCAATGAAACAATATTTGTGATCCCTTCATTCTTAAGTCCCTTTCAGAAGATTTAAGAAAGGATTGTTCAAATGTCAAACTCAGATTTAAAATGCATGTATCTTTGGCTTGTCCTCATTCTCCTCTTTTCTGGTTGTGGATGCAGACAAATAACTGAAATACAAGTCTCATGTCTTCTTTTCCTTTTAAAATCCAATATGTAAGCATCTCTTTAGGGATGTTTGCGTATCACAGAAAAAACATCTCTTTCCGCGATAAAGGAAACCTTTTTGTGGACCCACAAGAG
Organism: Nuphar pumila; assembly: GCF_984573655.1. NCBI lineage: Eukaryota > Viridiplantae > Streptophyta > Magnoliopsida > Nymphaeales > Nymphaeaceae > Nuphar > Nuphar pumila. Next base: position 129,525,513 of record NC_143253.1, read on the forward strand.
TACAATATGGCGTACTCACACAGAAGAAACAACTTGTGCAAGGAAACCACCCCAAAAGCCTGAAGGTTTCCATGCTACACTTTTCATGCAACCGTGACATACGGGAGGGTGTTGTGTGTTCTCCCCCAAAGACGTACTGTTTGCTACAGTGTGTGTTCGAGGTCCAAATGAGTGTCACGTATATAAGCACATGGGGCTTGTATCCCGGTGTGTGTCAGCATCACTTAGCATCGAAGTTTGGTGCGGTTGCAAAGACTTGAGTACACTTAAATGCTATTCTTTCCCTGAAATGATAGTTTGAGAAAAGGACAAAAATGCCCTCCATCCAAAAAAGGAAAACAACGGCAAAGGGTGTTCTGACGGCAGCAGAAGATGGCAAAGGGTACTCTGATGGAAGTAGACGACAGCAAAGAAGGGTCCGATGACAACAGATGATGGAAAATGGTGTGTCATCAAAGGGAGCCCCTGTTTCAACAGATGGTGCAAAAGTTTACTGCTTATGGCAAAAACGGAACGTTTGGACTTTGAAGAGTTAACATAATTCTCGAATCAGTGTTTCACTTTTCAAGATGGAGCATCTCGAACCGTTGTTTCACTTTTCTAGATGGAGGACATTTTTGTCTTTTTCTCAAACAATCATTTCTTGGCGGGAATGGTGGAAAAGAGTACTTAAGTCTTTGCAACCGCACCAGACTCTTATGCTAAGTGATGCTAGCACACACAGGGATGGCTCTAGACAGGAGCGTGTCAAGATGCCTTTGATGGCTTGAAGAAAGCCTTAGTGAGGGAGCTAGTGTTGTGACTGCTTGATCATTCGAGATCATTTAAAGTCTACACAAATGCCTCAGACTTTGCCATTGGGGGAGTTATTATGCAAGATGGTCATCCGATCGCATATGAGAGTCATAAGCTGAAGGATGCAAAGAGGTGTTATACAGTGCATGAACGTGAGATGATCACCATTGTGTATTGCCTCAGGACCTGGCGGCACTACCTCTTGGGTGTCGAGTTCGTCGTCAAGACGGACAATGTGGCCACATGCTATTTTCAGACACAAAAGAAGCTGATGCCTAAACAAGCTCAGTGGTAGATATTTTAGGCTGAGTTCAACTTTGCATTGGAGTACAATGTTAGAAAGACCAATGTTGTGGCGGACGCTCTGAGCCGCAGGGCTGAACTGACAACTGCGCGCATGGAGCCTTCTGAAGTGCATTTGGAGGGCGCATTGTTGAGCCGTATTCGTGAATGTATGCAGCAAGATCAGATAGGATTTAGACTCAGTTCTGATCTAGATCTAGAACTGTCAGACTCACTACAAAAAAAAATGCAGATTAGCGACAAACACTATCCGATGTTAAATGTATTTAATGATGAATTGGCAATGAATTAGCATCCATCTCATATTCTTGGTCGCTAATTAGCGACAGAACTGATCTGACACTACTTCTGTTGTTAATTTGCAACAGATTAGCAATAGACGTGATCTGTCATGAGTTTGTCGCTAAATAAGCACGAAATTGGTTTTGCAATAGATATATATCTGTCGCAATTTTAGCGATGGATTACATTCCGTCGCAAAACCAAATATTAGCGATAGATCATATCAATCGCAAAATTAAATAAAAAATAAAAAAAATTGTTTGAAATATAAATATCGAGAAAAAAATTCTCGTTATACAATTTATATAAGTTGTGTATACTTCTTTGCATTCTTCAGTGAGTCGCTTCCTTGCATTATACAATTTATTTGAGTTTTTATTGTTTTTGGAAGAAATCTTTTAAAACTGTGATGAATTGAAGAAAAAGTCAAAATTTGTGATTATCCCTTGAACTATAATGTTACTGTGCACACAGAGAGGAAGATACAAACACAGACAGTTCCAGATTCAATGACCTAAGATGGTCATGCACCTATCAATATTATCTGATGTTCTGGACTAACAACCAACTAAAACCAGTTGACAAGATCCACAATAATACATAGTTAAATGTCCCTTGCTAACAGTAGTACTGGACCAATGACTGCCTGCAAAGCTGCCGTGTTGTACTCTTGATTTAAAAAAATACTAAAATCCCTTTTCATAATAATTTTTTCTCCATTTTTAATATCCTAATGTAAGTAATCCTACTCAAAACCATATCCAAAAAAGATGAAACTTGGAAGTGCCCAGGGGGAAAAAGCATTCACCTTTAGTTCGTGAAGTATATCATCACTTTGGAAGAAGAATATTTCAAAATAGCAGTGATTGTGACTGACAAATAAATTTCCTCACAGAATATTAAATGGGCCCTGAAATATTTACTGTTGTAAAATGATAATCTACATATCACTAAACTAGACACTTAGTTGTAACTGAAAAAAAGATCTTTAACAAAAAATGGAATAAAGAAAAACAAGGGACATTTTTACAAGCAAGAGTTGTTCTCAGAGAACAGTCAACACTGAATGGTCTATTACTTAGTGGAAGTGAAGGATGAAGAAAAAAAACCACACAAAACTTGAGAGGCTCAAATAGTTAATGGGGCCTCGATAACAACTTCTGCAGCATCACCAATAGCAAGAGCAATAGTAGCTTGTGCTTTTGTGACTGGTTTATCTAGTTGAAATAATCTTGTATAACCTATGTTTAGACAACAAAAAGAGAGTCAAAGTGTATTTTCTAGTGTTTGAATGAAGCATTTACTTACATATAAATATTGAATGAATATTTTCATACCAAAAGCAAGTGTTGTTATCCCTTGTTCTCCAGCAGATATATCAGCCATAAGAGCAGGCCAAGCATCTGGACTTATTCTATCTATGCCAATGAAATCAGAATGCTGATAAAGCATCTGAAAGCAAGTAATGCAAAGCTTAAGTTTTCTACCTCCATAAAAATTTGAGCTACTAAAATAGCTAGATATTAAATAAAAATAACCTTTTTTATCAACTTCTGGGATCTAACGTTTCTCAACCGCCATTTTCCAACTCACCAGGTCCTAACGTGAGAGAGGGTTGTAATGCATTTTTGGATGGAAGGAAAAAGTTAGGAAGCAAAAGACACATCAGTTTATGCAATAAAGAAAAAAGAAGACTGTTATATCATCTAGCCTGTTTTATGAACTTCATGTGAAGATTACGAGAAATGCACATTGACAAGGACCATATCTATGAGATACCAAGTAAGCTACCTGTCAGGAGAAAATAAAAAATTATCTTGCTCCCCTTCACACGAAAGTTTGCTTGAGATAAGTCCTGCTTCTGCCAAGCCTATATTGTGCATTATCAGTTAGGTGACCATGCCATATACATAAAAATAAAAACTTTCAAATTTCAACAAGCCCAGTGGAACTTCCTTGAGGCCTAGAAGCAAATCTTATTGATCACCTTGGATTGATGTAAAGTCAGGGTCCTAAGGAGCAATATCATCAAACGCAAGGTCTGTAACATTTTCAGTATACATAGCTAGATACACCTTTGATATTGAATTCCTGAATATGGAAAGCAATTACTATGCAACTGAACAAAAAAGCATCAACAAGAAATGTTATTAATGTGATTTCCTGATGCTTTTGATGCCCCATTTTAAATTATTTTATACCAAAAAAGGCTTCAGAAACTAAACCAAATGTCCTCAAACAAAAACACAATTTATTTGTTCAAATTGTAATAAACAAGTTTTTTCAATTTTAGCAACTTCATAGCTAAATAAGAGAAAATTTGTACATCTCAATGAATAGACAAAAAGAAAACATTTGCACCCTTCACATAATCGTATCAAACACCACAAAAAGCCACCAACCACTCAAATTTGTGCATTCCATCATTCTTTCAGCTTCATCACATGCCATAAATTAAGAACCCCAACAAAAGATAAGGGTCAACACCATCTTCATTTTCCTACAATAATTAAAATACAAAAAAAAACACATTAATTCACAAGAAATCAATGCTACTTAATTCACCACAAAATCCACAGAGAAAAGCAATAGAAACAAATGGTCCAACAAAATCAAAATGTGTGACGCATTACACCCATAATATTAAAAAAAAAAAAACTAGGGGAACTTCCACAACATACCTTTGTTGAGAATGATGGTGAAAAGCCGATGGCAAACAGAGCCCCTTGAAATGTTCTACTACAAAAATAAAAAACCACAAAAAAGCCCATCAAAATCAAAACAGGTGAACCATTATACCCACAATATTGAATGAAAAAAAAGAAAAAAAAATAGAGGAACTTCGAAAGAAGATGGTGAGAAGTGTGTGTCAGGCAGATCCCCCTGGAACATCTGGTGATGGAGCGACGTTGCAAAAAAAAATCCGCAAAGAAAAAACAGAAAAAAAAAATCCACCAAAATGGAAAAGAAACCAAAGTTTTCGTAACACATCTTCATGAATCTCCCACAGACCCAGATAATAATAATAAAAGAGGCTAAAAAGGAGAAGATAGAAACAAAGAAACGAAGCCTTTGTTCTAAACAACTCACTCAATAAGAAAACATGAACTCTTTTCTTTTTTCAAGCTGAAGACCAAATGAAATGGTGCAGGCGATAGCACCCGGCTCAGGCCGACTGTGGACAAGGGGAAGGGAGGAGGCATCACAACGACAGTGAAAGAATAAAATGAAATGGGGGGGGGGAGACTCGATTAGGGCTTTTACGACGGAAAGGGGGAGAGAGCGTGGGAGAATTTTATGCCTTAGATGGGCCGGTTTAAATTGAAAAGTAGCGACGAATTAGCGATGGAAAAAATTCTATCTTAAAATTCATCGATAAGTAGCGACGGGAAAAATTTGTCGCTCATTCATCGCTAAATTGCGATGGATTCTGCGACATAATGTTTCTATCGCTAAATTGCGATGGATTCTGCGCCGGAATATTTTCGTTGCTAATTAGCGACAGATTTTGACACAGAATATTTTCATCGCAAATTGTCGTCGCTAATTAAGGTTTTTCTTGTAGTGACTGAATCCAGACCCCATTTTGATCAGGATCCATAATTGATCATTAAACTATGAGTTGGATTTAGATTCAACTCTGATCTCGATCCATAACTGTCTGACTGGATCAAGACCCAATTTTGATCTCATTTTTTATTAGTCAGACAAGATTTAGACCTAAATTTTGTCTAGGTCTAGTTCAATTTGGATCGGTCTAGATCAATAGGATCGAACTCGATCCATATTCGGTTTGGTTGAGATCAGACCAGATCCAAATAGGGAACCTAGACCCTGTCTGATCCGACTCAGTCCGATTCGATTAACCGAGCGAGTCTGAAAGAGTTTCAGTCTGGACTGAATCAGAGCAAGTCGGTCTTGGTCAAACTCGACATGGTCTGGTTCACACTTAGACCGGTTCAGTCCGACTAATTCGGTAGGATCGAGTCTGACCGGTTCAGCCCAGACCGATACGATCATTTTTTTTTACTTGGTTCATTTTAGGTGCGACTCAGATTGCCTGGTTCGGTCTGGGTCGCACCCAAACCGACCCAATTGGTCACTGGTATAGGGCAGAAGGGGCACAACCCCTTCCGACTATTTCTCTCTTTATTGAAGAGGGGCTGGCAACTACAATTGGTTCTCTCTCTTGGCAATATATATATATATAGAGAGAGAGAGAGAGATGCTAGAATCTGAGAACTGAAGCATGAACTAGGCATTTCAGGTGTTTTTTTTTTTTCAAATCTGATCTTGTAGATCCGTGTTTAACATGGTCCATTTGCTAGGGATTGACTATTGGATCATGCATTTCTATAAAAAAAAGAATATGATTTTTGGGTGCTTGAATAATTTACGAAAATTCTTAACCATCGATTTTTCGTACTTGCACATGCATTACAATCGATGATTCAAGAGTGTCAGTCCCTTTAAAACCAATCATGTTTATCACATGAAAAAAAAATTAAATAAACCTATGAAAATCTTGGTACACAGTGTACTCATATTCTAGTGGCCGTATAATTTTGGATACCTTTGTTGGGCAGAGTGAT